>NW_024725883.1:0-7607 GCF_018991925.1 Homarus americanus | reverse complement strand
ATCAGGGGCCTTTGTTATACTCGTTCAGGCGACTTTGTTATACTCGACCAGGGGACATTGTTATACTCGATCAGGGGCCTTTGTTTAACTCGATCAGGGCCCTTTGTTATACTCGATCAGGGGACTTTGTTATACTCGATCAGGCGACTTTGTTATTCTCGATCAGGGGGCTTTGTTAAACTCGATCAGGGAACTTTGTTATAATCGATCAGGGGCCTTTGTTATAATCGTTCAGGGGACTTAGTTATTCTCGATCAGGGGACTTTGTTATACTCGACCAAGGGAGTTTGTTATACTCAACCAGGGGACTTTGTTATACTCGCTCAGGTGCCTTTGTTAAACTCGATGAGGGGCCTTTGTTATACTCGATCAGGGGACTTTGTTATACTCGATCAGGGGACTTTGTTATACTCGATCAGGGGGCTTTGTTATACTCGATCAGGGACTTTGTTATACTCGATCAGAACTGTTACATATGATCAGGACTTTGTTATACTCGACCAAGGACTTTGTTATATTCGATCAGGGGCCTTTGTTATACTTGATCAGGGGGCTTTGTTATACTCAATCAGGGGACATTGTTATTCTCGATAAGGGGGACTTTGTTATACTCAATTAGGGGGCTTTGTTATACTCAAACAGGGAACTTTGTTATACTCGATGAGGGGCCTTTGTTATACTCGTTCAGGCTCTTTTGTTATATTCGATTAGGGGGCTTTGTTATACTCGATTAGGGGACTTTGTTATACTCGATCAGGGGACTTTGTTATATTCGATAAGGGACTTTGTTATTCTCGATCATGGGACTTTGTTATACTCGATGAGGGGCCTTTGTTATACTCGATGAGGGGCCTTTGTTATGCCCGATCAGGGGACTTTGTTATAATCGATCAGAGGACTTTGTTATACTCTATGAGGGGGCTTTGTTATCCTCGATCAGAGAACTTCATTATACTCGGTGAGGGGACTTTGTTATACTGGATCAGGGGACTTTGTTATACTCGATTTGGAGCCTTTGTTATACTTGATCAGGGGGCTTTGTTATACTCGATCAGGAGACTTTGTTATTCTCGATAAGGGGGACTTTGTTATACTCGATGAGGGGGCTTTATTATACTCGATCAGGGAACTTTGTTATACTCGATCAGGGGCCTTTGTTATACTCGATCAGGGGACTTTGTTATACTCGACCAGGGGACTTTATTATACTCGATCAGGGTCTTTGTTATACTCTGGATCAGGGCCGGTTGATACTCGATCAGGGGACTTTGTTATTCTCGATAAGGGGGGTCTTTGTTATACCGATCAGGGGCTTTGCTATACTCTCTGGATCAGCTTTATACTCGATCAGGGGACTTTGTTACATTCAAGATAAGAGGACTTTGTTATACTCGATGAGGGCCTTGTTAAACTCGATAAGGGACTTTGTTATACTCGACCAGGGGACTTTTGTTATACCTCGATCAGGGGACTTGTTATACTCGATCTGGGGCCTTTGTTATATTTGATCAGTTCTGTTGAGTACTTCCGCCGATCAGGCAAACTTTTGTTATACTCTCGATCAGGGCTCGTTATACCGCTGTCTATATGTTTTGTTACACTCGACCAGAGGACTTTGTTATCCTCGATCAGGGGACTTTGTTATACTCGATGAGCGGGCTTTGTTATACTCGATCAGGGGACATTGTTATAGACTTTTAGAGTCCTTTGTTATACTCGAGCAGGGGCCTTTGTTATACTCGTTCAGGGGACTTTGTTATACTCGAAAAGGGGAGTTTGTTATACTCGACCTAGGGCCTTTGTTATACTTGATCAGGGGACTTTGTTATAGTCGACCAGGGGACTTTGTCATACTCGATCAGGGGACTTTGTTATACTCGATCAGGGGGCTTTGTTAAACTCGACCAGGGAACTTTGTTATACTCGATCTGGAGCCTTTGTTATACTTGATCAGGGGGCTTTGTTATACTCGATCAGGGGACTTAGTTATTCTCGATAAGGGGGACTTTGTTATACTCGATGAGGGGGCTTTGTTATACTCGATCAGGGAAATTTTGTTATTCTCGATCATGGGCCATTGTTAAACTCGATTAGGGGACTTTGTTATACTCGACCAGGGGACTTTGTTATACTCGATGAGGGGCCTTTGTTATACTTGATCAGGGGGCTTTGTTATACTCGGTCAGGGGACATTGTTATTCTCGATAAGGGGGACTTTGTTATACTCAATTAGGGGACTTTGTTATACTCGATCAGGGAACTTTGTTATACTCGATCAGGGGCCTTTGTTATACTCGTTCAGGCGCTTTTGTTATATTCGATCAGGGGGCTTTGTTATACTCGATCAGGGGCCTTTGTTATAATCGTTCAGGGGACTATGTTATACTCGAACAGGGGACCTTGTTATACTCGATCAGGGGACTTTGTTATACTCGATCAGGGGACTTTGTTATATTCGATGAGGGACTTTGTGATTCTCGATCATGGGACTTTGTTATACTCGATGAGGGGCCTTTCTTATACTCGACCAGGGGACTTTGTTATATTCGATCAGGGGCCTTTGTTATACTCGATGAGGGGACTTTGTTATATTCGATGAGGGGACTTTTTTATAATCGATCATGGGACTTTGTTATACTTTATGAGGGGGCTTTGTTATCCTCGATAAAGGAACTTTATTATTCTCGGTGAGGGGACATTGTTATACTGGATCAGGGGACTTTGTTTTACTCGATGAGGGGGCTTTGTTATACTCGATCAGGGGCCTTTGTTATACTCGATCAGGGGACTTTGTTATACTCGACCTGGGACTTTGTTATACTCGATTTGGAGCCTTTGTTATACTTGATCAGGGGGCTTTGTTATACTCGATGAGGGGACTTTGATATTCTCGATAAGGGGGACTTTGTTATACTCGATGAGGGGCTTTGTTATACTCGATCAGGGAACTTTGTTATATGGCCTTGATCAGTGCCTTGTTATACTGATCAGGGGACTTTGTTATACTCGACCAGGGACTTTTGTTATACTCGGATCAGGGGCCTTTGTTATACTTAATCAGGGACTTTGTTATATTCGATCAGGGGAATTTGTTATACTCGATCAGGGGACTTTGTTATATTCGATGAGGGGACTTTTTTATACTCGATCATGTGACTTTGTTATACTCTATGAGGGGGCTTTGTTATCCTCGATAAAGGAACTTTATTATACTCGGTGAGGGGACATTGTTATACTGGATCAGGGGACTTTGTTTTACTTGATGAGGGGGCTTTGTTATACTCGACCAGGGGACTTTGTTATACTCGATCAGGGGCCTTTGTTATACTCGATCAGGGGCCTTTGTTATACTCGATCAGTGGACTTTGTTATACTCGACCTGGGACTTTGTTATACTCGATTTGGAGCCTTATATGATGTCTAATTGCGGGGTTTTTGGTTATACTCATGATCAGGGAATTTTGCTATTCTCGATAAGGGGGGACTTTGTTATACTCGATGAGGGGCTTGTTATACTCAGCGATGAGGGAACTTGTTATACTCGGGATCAGGGCCTCGTTATACCTGATCAGGGGACTTTTGTTATACTCGACCAGAACTTTGGTTATACTCGATCAGGGGCCTTTGTTATACTTGATTAGGGAGCTTTGTTATACTCGATCAGGGGACTTTGTTATTCTCGATAAGGGGGTCTTTCTTATACTCGATCAGGGGGCTTTGTTATAATCGATTAGGGCCCATTGTTATACTCGATCAGGGGACTTTGTTATACTCGATCAGGCGACTTTGTTATACTCGATCAGGGGGCTTTGTTAAACTCGATCAGGGAACTTTGTTATACTCGATTAGGGGCCTTTGTTATAATCGTTCAGGGGACTTAGTTATACTCGATCAGGGGACTTTGTTATACTTTATCAAGGAGTTTGTTATACCTGCTAACCAGGGGACTTTGTTATACTCGATCAGGGGCCTTTTGTTAAACCTGATGAGGGGCCTTTGTTATACTCCGATCCAGGGGACTTTGTTATACTCGATCAGGGACTTTGTTATACTCTCGATCAGGGGCTTTATTTATACTCGATCAGGGAACTTTTATTTATACTCTCGATCAGGGACTTTGTTGTATATTCGATCAGGGGACTTTGTTATACTCGATCAGGGGACTTTGTTATACTCGATCAGGGGACTTTGTTATACTCGACCAGGGGACTTTGTTTTATTCGATCAGGGGCCTTTGTTATACTTGATCAGGGGGCTTTGTTATACTCAATCAGGGGACATTGTTATTCTCGATAAGGGGGACTTTGTTATACTCAATTAGGGGGATTTGTTATACTCGATCAGGGAACATTGTTATACTCGATCAGGGGCCTTTCTTATACTCGTTCAGGCGCTTTTGTTATATTCGATCAGGGGGCTTTGTTATACTCGATTAGGGGACTTTGTTATACTCGATCAGGGGACTTTGTTATATTCGATGAGAGACTTTGTTACTCTCGATCATGGGACTTTGTTATACTCGATGAGGGGCCTTTGTTATACTCGATGAGGGGACTTTGTTCTACTCGATCAGGGGAATTTGTTATACTCGATCAGGGGACTTTGTTATATTCGATGAGGGGACTTTTTTATACTCGATCATGGGACTTTGTTATACTCGATGAGGGGCCTTTGTTATACTCGATCAAAGGCCTTTGTTATACCCGATCAGGGGACTTTGTTATAATCGATGAGAGGACTTTGTTATACTCTATGAGGGGGCTTTGTTATCCTCGATCAGGGAACTTTATTATACTCCGTGAGGGGACTTTGTTATACTGGATCAGGGGACTTTGTTTTACTCGATGAGGGGGCTTTGTTATACTCGATCAGGGGACTTTGTTATTCTCGATCAGGGGCCTTTGTTATACTCGATCAGGGGCCTTTGTTATACTCGATCAGGGGACTTTGTTATACTCGACCTTGGACTTTGTTATACTCGATCAGGGGCCTTTGTTAAACTCGATCAGGGTCCTTTGTTATACTCGATCAGGGGACTTTGTTATACTCGATCAGGGGACTAGGTTATTCTCGATCACGGGGCTTTGTTATACTCGATCAGGGAACTTTGTTATACTCGATCAGGGGCCTTTGTTTTACTCGTTCAAAGGACTTTGTTATACTCGATCATGGGCCTTTGTTATACTCGATCAGGGGACTTTGTTATACTCGATCAGGGGCCTTTGTTATACTTGATCAGGGGTCTTTGTTATACTCGATCAGGGGACTTTGTTATTCAAGATAAGGTGGGCTTTGTTATACACGATCAGGGGGCTTTGTTATACTCGATCAGGGAACTTTGTTATACTCAATCAGGGGCGTTTGTTATACTCGTTCAGGCGTCTTTGTTATACTCGACCAGGGGACTTTGTTATACTCGATCAGGGGCCTTTGTTAAATCGATCAGGGCGCATTATACTCAATCAGGGGACTTTGTTATACTCGATCAGGCGAGCTTTGTTATACTCGATCGGGGGGCTTTGTTATACTTTCGATCAGGGCCTTTATTTATAATCGTTCGAGGACTTTGTTATATCAGGGGACTGTTATACTCGACCAGGGAGTTTGTTATGCGACCAGGGACTTTGTTATATACTCGATGAGGGGCCTTTGTTAAACTCGATGAGGGGCCTTTGTTATACTCGGTCAGGGGACTTTGTTGCTCTCGATCAGGGGACTTTGTTATACTCGATCAGAGACCTTTGTTATACTCGATCAGGGGACTCTGTTATACTCGATCAGGAGACTTTGTTATACTCGATTAGGGGACTTTGTTATACTCGACCAGGGGACTTTGTTATACTCTATCAGGGGACTTTGTTATACTCGATCAGGGGACTTTGTTATACTCGATCAGGGGACTTTGTTATACACAATCAGGGGACTTTGTTATACTCGATCACGGGACTTTGTTATACTTAATGAGGGGCATATGTTATACTCGATCAGGGGACATTGTTATTCTCGATAAGGGGGACTTTGATATACTCAATTTGGGGGCTTTGTTATACTCGATCAGGGAACTTTGTTATACTCGATGAGGGGCCTTTGTTATACTAGGTCAGGGGACTTTGTTATACTCGATCAGGGGACTTTGTTATACTCGATCAGGGGACTTTATTATACTCGATCAGGGGACTTTGTATTACTTATTGAGGGGCCTTTGTTATACTCGATCAGAGACCTTTGTTATACTCGATCAGGGGACTTTGTTATACTCGATCAGGAGACTTTGTTATACTCGATCAGGGGACTTTGTTATACTCGACCATTGGACTTTGTTATACTCGATCAGGGGACTTTGTTATACTCGATCAGGAGACTTTGTTATTCTCGATCAGGGGACTTTGTTATACTCGATCAGGGGACTTTTTTATACTCGATCATGGGACTTTGTTATACTCTATGAGGGGGCTTTGTTATCCTCGATCAGGGAACTTTATTATACTCGGTGAGGGGACATTGTTATACTGGATCAGGGGACTTTGTTGTTTTTTGCACTCGATGAGGGGCCTTTGTTATAATCGTTCCAGGTGACTCTGTTATGGACTTTGTTATATAGTCAGAATTTGTTATATTCGATGAGGGACTTTGTGATTCTCGATCATGGGACTTTGTTATACTCGATGAGGGGCCTTTGTTATACTCGATGAGGGGACTTTGTTCTACTCGATCAGGGGAATTTGTTATACTCGATCAGGAGACTTTGTTATATTCGATGAGGGGACTTTTTTATACTCGATCATGGGACTTTGTTATACTCTATGATGGGGCTTTGTTATCCTCGATCAGGGAACTTTATTATACTCGGTGAGGGGACATTGTTATACTGGATCAGGGGACTTTGTTTTACTCGATGAGGGGGCTCTGTTATACTCGATCAGGGGACTTTGTTATACTCGATCAGGGGCCTTTGTTATACTCGATGGGGTTTTATTGCTCGACCAGGGGACTTTGTTATACTCGATCAGGGGCCTTTGTTATACTTGATCAGGGGGCTTTGTTATACTCGATCAGGGGACTTTGTTATTCTCGATAAGGGGGTCTTTCGTATGCTCAATCAGGGGGCTTTGTTATACTTGATCAGGGGGCTTTGTTATACTCGATCAGGGGACTTTGTTATACTCGTTCAAGCGCTTTTTATTATTTATAATATTCGATCAGGGGCTTTGTTGCTTGCTTATGATTAGGGGACTTTGTTATAACAGATAGGGGACTTTGTTGTTATATTCGATGAGAGACTTTGTTACTCGTCATGGGACTTTGTTATACTTCGATGAGGGGCCTTTGTTATACTCGATGAGGGGACTTTGTTCTACTCGATCAGGGGAATTGGTTATACTCGATTAGGGGACTTTGTTATATTCGATGAGGGGACTTTTTTATACTCGATCATGGGACTATGTTATACTCGATGAGGGCCTTTGTTATACTCGATCAGGGGCCTTTGTTATACCCGATCAGGGGACTTTCTTATAATCGATCAGAGGACTTTGTTATACTCTATGAGGGGGCTTTGTTATCCTCGATCAGGGAACTTCTTCCTCCGTGAGGACTTTGTTATACTG
>NW_024725882.1:0-10959 GCF_018991925.1 Homarus americanus | reverse complement strand
TCAACACGCAGATTGGGATGCCTTCAAAACCACACTCTCTGAACAACAATACACGCTCAACCTCGAACACCAACCCACTAGGATGATTGAGGAAACCTGGACACACCTTTTCAACACTATCACCACCACAGCAGATACCCACATTCCTAAACACCGGTTCAAGAAAAAATACTCCTTCACACCCTCCATAAGAACTCAACGCCTACTTCACTGCTACAGGACACGATTCGAACTAAACAAACTTAACCTAGCACCAGTTTTCACAGACATCACCACACTAAGAACACACATCATCCACAGCCTCCTTCAAGACCACAACGTTCACTGGGCAAAACTCGTAGAGGCTGCCCAGAAACACAGAACACATAACCCCCGAGAATTTTGGCAAAGAATCGCCAAGCTGAGAGGAACAGCAAAATCCCCCTTTGATCACCTGCTAGTAAATGGTAGGAAAATCAATGAGCCAGCCGACGTAGCACAAACACTAAAACAACACTGGGAACACATTTTCCACCCACACCCCCCCACACAACAAAGGTACATCTTAAACCACATAAACAACATCACCACACACATGCAAACACTTCACGACAGAACAACTCCTGACAACACAATAGATACCTCCACTCTCACACAGGACCACACCCTCACTGCTCCTTTCACCCCAACAGAAGTCAAACAAGCACTGGAAAAAACCAAAAAGAAAACACCGGGTGACAGCAATATTGGTCAAGCAATCCTGAAGCACCTGCCCCCAGAAACTGTCACAGCCATCACTTACCTCTACAACACCCAACTGGCTACAGGATACTTCCCAAAACTCTTTAAGACAGCCACAGCCATCATGATACCCAAACCAAACAAAAACCCAACAGATCCACAAAACTACAGACCGATCAGCATACTAGAAGTCTTAGGCAAAACTTTTGAAAGATTATACAACACCCGCCTCAGATACCACCTTGAAGATGAACAACTACTGTCCTACAAGCAGTTCGGCTTCAGAGCACACCACTCAACCCAAGACGCACTCAACATAATGACAAACTACCTCCACATGAACAAAGGTGCATACAAGATAGCACTCATTACAAAAGACGTACAAAAAGCCTTCGACACAGTTTGGCACGATGGACTAAAGTACAAGATATGCACCAATTTTAACCTCCCTCATAAATCACAACAATTACTATGTAACTTCCTAACAGACAGAAAAATGAGGATAAAATTCACACCTGCCTACTCTGACCACTTCACACTGCATGCAGGAGTCCCACAAGGATCAGTCCTGTCCCCAACACTATACATTCTCTACACAAATGACTTACCCGATCCCTTACATATCGACTCTCTGACAATACAGTACGCCGACGATGTAACCCAACTAGTCAGACACAGAACTCTTGATCACCTAACGGACAAAGCACACAGGGAACTCGAACAAGTTACACAATGGGAACTCCGATGGCGAATACAAACCAACTCGAACAAAGCACAAATCACCTACTTCGGCACCAAAAGACGACAACCACGTCACATTTACCTAAACCCCTACATCGCCTACCCTTCACCAATAACTGTCAAACGAACAAACACAATCCTAGGAGTCACATTCAACGACACCCTCACCATGACACCACACACCAATATGAAGGCTTTGATCGCAAACAAAACACTCGGGAATATATACAGATTCAGAACCGCATCAATCAAAACCAAAACACACCTATTCAAAGCCCTCATACGCCCACTATTGACTTATGCACCTAACACACTCCAGCTAGCACCACCATCAAGCGTCAAGAAACTTCAAGTCATACAAAACAAAGCACTAAGATTCATCCATAACACACACTGGTCATCCTTCACCCGAAATAGTCATCTACATGAACTCAGCTCCCTCCCCCCACTTAACATCTACTGGAGACTACTAGGTGACAAACAAATAGAATCTCTCCTCACTACTTACCCTCAATGGGAGGATTATTTCGACAACATCATACTCCCACGCAGATTCAGAGACAGAAATCCCTCCATACTAAACAGACCAAACACTTCCCTCCCACCTCCCTTATATTAATAACTTCCCTATAACCACCAAAAAAAAAAAAAAAAAGCAACCCACTCAACCTGCTAACTCCCCACCCAACCAACAATCCCCCAAAATTAAAAACCTAACATACCCAGCCGTTACTAGCAATCCCACACAAAATAAAAAATAACCATTCTACCATTAACTAACCACACCCTATCACTCCTCCCAAAACAAATACCTAACTTACCCATCCCATACTAACTCAGATGACATGTACGTTTCCCTTAGCCAATAAGGTCGGTGAGAGTTCCACAGTGCCTGTACGCAAGCCCTCTCCCTCAAGAATGTTACCAACACTGTTTTATGGGCACCTCCCTTAGCCAATAAGGTCGGAGAGGTGTACCTTATAAAAACGGCACCAACTGCAGACGACATTGAACGCCTCTCTCAGCCAATAAGGTCGGGGAGGGGTGCAATGTACCTGTACACAAACCCTCTCCCTCAAGAATGGGGCCAGAACTCACAATACCTGCAAGAAAGAGTGAATGTAATAATTAACCCAACTCTGCCAACCACTAACAAAACCTATAATCCTCCCAAAAGAAAAACTTAACCCACCCAACCTTACTCACAATCCCTTCAATCCTCCCAAAAGAAAAACTTAACCTACCCAACCTTACTCACAACCCCTCTTAAAATCAATACCTACAATCCTCCCAAAACAAAAACTTAATATACCCGACCTTTCTAACAAGTCCCTTTGACCCTCCTAATAAAAAAAAACAAAAAAAAAACATATGACTCAATACAACTATTCATTGGCAACACAAAACATATCATTCCTATGTAATCCTACCATACTATAAAATAACCCAAGAACCTCCTAAGCCCGCCTCTCCTCTCCTCTCCTCCCCCCCTCCTCCCGACAACCGAACCACACCTGACCTTATAACATTCTCTCCTTCTCCCTCTCCCCTTGCTACAAACTGTACAAACATACCTCACTATGTAAGCAATTTTGAATTACCTAAAATTAACTGCCTTAAACCACTTTACATCAGTCCCCCCCCAAGAACACAAACTCCCCCTCCCAGCCAATCTCCAAACAACATCCCCCCGTCAGACAAAGCCCCTCTTAACACTACAACTCTCAAAAACCAAATCAAACATACCCAACTTCTATAATCAGCCACCTCGACAAAATCGACTTAACTCAAGACTGAAACCTAACAACCTATATCTCACTCTCACCTCCGTTCACAATTTGACATAGCTCAAATCTGCCTCCTGCTATTACTAAACAACTCTCCTACGATACACTCATCCTTTCTCACTACGAATACTTTGACATTTCAAACTCAAAGATTCAAAACTCTTCCTCCAACTCTCTCCATTTCTCTCTGACATAGCTAAAAGACCCACAACTCTCAGAACCTAATCAAACATACCCAACGTCTGTGACATCCAATTCTTAATAAAATTGACCTAACCCTAGACTGAAACCACTCAACCTATATCTCATTCTAGTCTCCGTTCACAATTTGACAAAAAGCTCAAATCTGTCTGCTGCTATTACTAAAAACTCTCCTACGATACGCTCATCCTTCCTTACTATGAATACTTTGACATTTCAAGCTCAAAGATTCAAAAACCCTTCCTCCAACTCGCTCCGTTCCTCTTTGACATAGCTCAAAGACTTTACCTTCATCTTTCTCCAAACAACCCTACGACTAGCAAAATTTCCATATCTTCACCTTCTCTGTTTACTTTGATCGTGAGCTGCCTGTGCGTCCGTCCACCTGCGTTTCTCGGCTTGCGCCGCCACCGTGGCGGGGCGGTTCTTCCTACGCTTACCGACACTGCCCGAGCTAAGACGACAATCAGAACACCCGCGTTGGCCCTTTGCCTGCCCGGACCTGCTCCCGCCCTCCCTCTGCCTCGTCCTGACTGTAGTTGTTGCACCCTCAGGGCTTTTTGCCACCCCCTCACGCAAGCGGTGTTTAGCCACTGCACCTGTTCTCTCCTTCTAAAATTCACTTCCATCCTCCCTTTATTCTTCCTCTGAACCTCCTTCCCCCCTGTCACTAGCATTTTTCTAGTTCTTCTAGGGCGAAACCAGCCATTGGAGCCAGGACCACCACAGAGAGCAGACACGCAGAGCGACGGGGAAGCCGGAGATCAAACGGACATAGCTGATTCGCTAGTTCTGGGACCTCTCCCACCTTCCCACCAACCTTGGAAATCACAAGCACCTGACTCCATTCTCCAACTGACAATTCTGTTGATTCAATCGACACATTGAGCCTCTCCTACAGTATCGGACCTCCCTTAGGAACCCCGAATGCTGCTGAGGGGCTTGGTGTGAAGAAAGAGTCAGCAGTAAGTTTTCAGACCTTTTTCTACCACTCTAACCTTTATCTTCCGTGCCGTGAAAGGACCTATTCCCCTGTCAGTTGACGTACAGGGGAGTATTCGTCTGGAAACGCCCTCTGTCCCCACACCTCGCTAGTGCGTGTTTGTGTGAAGGGCGGGGGGTCAGCACAGCCTGCCGATTCGCCTGGGGACCTCTGTGATAGTGCAGGGCCTCCCCTACGTGAGGGGCGCAGGAAATTAGGGACAATTTGTTAGGGGAGATCTCCATAAATCTCCAATTCAAACAGTTAACATGCCTTCAATTAAACTCAAAGTGGACCGTACCATCCAACCATGCACGGACCTCGCCTCACTTATTTTCCAGCTGACTTTGATCTTCCAAATACGTTCCTTCACCAATGACGACATTATTAAAATATTTGTACAGAATGACGAAGACGCCGACCTATTCCACTCCCCAGCACTGAACAAAAAACTAAAAGACAATGGCTTAACGGTCCTCAGCTCACCCGAATACCGCGCAAAATGCACCCTCATATGTAGAAAAATCATCCCCCATATCCTTGACAATCCTAACCTATTGACAGAACTCAACACACACAACACCTCCCAAATGACATATGCAGCCCGGATGGGAACTCTCCCCATGTTGAAAATCACTACAGCTACACAAACTGACGCCATCAAATTGAAATCCAACGGAATTAAATTCGGCAATAACATCATCCCCTCACATAACATCGAATTCCAACACTACATCCCAGTCCACCAATGCTACAACTGCTATCAATTTGGACATACCACCAACCGTTGCAGTAACTCACTAACCTGTTCAAAATGTGCCAATCAAGGCCACTCATACAGAAACTGCACTGCCACTGTTACTAGATGCTGCAATTGTAAAGGCCCACACTCTGCCGTCAGCAACAAGTGCCAAATCAGACTCAATAACAGCACAACACCTCTCCCTCCCCGCCTACGCCTACCCTCACCTCCCACTGCACCTCCTCCTCCTCCCCACCACTCACTCCCTACTCCCACGACTCTCTCCACCCGCACTTGCTGGACCAACAACCTGACCGCCCCCCTCCCTTCCCCCGACACTGACGCAAAAATCACCACCATCATACTTCTGGCACATTCCCTAAGCAACGGTAATAGATCACTTTTTCTAAATCTGGTAATTGAGGGTTTGAAGGCTAACGGCCTCCCTACCATAAACATTCCTGACTCCTTCAGAACCGGTCCCGACCTCATCTTCCCCACTGCCCCCATCTCCGACCGTACCAACATGCCCCCCCCACCCCCCAGAGAATCCACTGTCTCCCTCCTCCCCTCCACTTCTGCCATGCCTACACCTGACTTATCTCACCATTCTACCATTACCTCACCCCCCAAAGTAATCAGTCCAAAACATACCGGCCCCTCCACCTCGACCTTGCCTACACCCGACTTCTCCCACTTGACTACGTTGAACTCCCGGACCACGAACACCCAAACCAAACCCGATCCTCCCCAAACACCCCAGACTCCCAAGAATAAAATGGCAGCCCTTCCCCCCACAGAACTAGTGGTCAAGACCCCTAGACCAAAGAGGAAGAACACCTCCCCCCTGTTTCCATCTTTAAGTACTAAACAGACCAACACTCCCCTCCCACCTCCCTTATATTAATATCTTCCCTATAACCACACCCAACAATTTCCCCCCAAATTAAACCTAACCTCTCCTTAACCCTCACCCACCGATTCCCACCTAACCTAACCCAATCAACCTAACCCTAACAACTAACCTCTCCTCAGCCCACACCCACCGATTCCCACCTAACCTAACCCAATCAACCTAACCTGACTTAAGACCAATTCCTCTCCTCCCCCCCCTCACTCCAAACCCCACGCCACCAACTCAAACTCAAGACCACCTGAAAAAAAAAAAACTAACCCACTCTAACCTGCACTAACACTCCCAAAAAAGAAAAGAAAAGAAAAAAACCTAACAATCCCCCCAAAATAAAAACCTAATGTACCCAGCCATTACTAGCAATCCCACACAAAATAAAAAATAACCATTCTACCACTAACTAACCACACCCTATCACTCCTCCCAAAACAAAAACCTAATACCCAGCCGTTACTAGCAATCCCACACAAAATAAAAATAACCATTCTACCATTAACTAACCACACCCTATCACTCCTCCCAAAACAAATACCTAACTTACCCATCCCATACTAATTCAGATGACATGTACGTTTCCCTTAGCCAATAAGGTCGGTGAGAGTTCCACAGTGCCTGTACGCAAGCCCTCTCCCTCAAGAATGTTATCAACACTGTTTTATGGGCACCTCCCTTAGCCAATAAGGTCGGAGAGGTGTACCTAGAAACGGTACCAAATTGCAGACGACATTGAACGCCTCTCTTAGCCAACAAGGTCGGGGAGGGGTGCAATGTACCTGTACACAAACCCTCTCCCTCAAGAATGGGCCAGAACTCACAATACCTGCAAGAAAGAGAGAATGCAATAATTAACCCAACTCTGCCAACCACTAACAAAACCTACAATCCTCCCAAAAGAAAAACTTAACCCACCCAACCTTACTCACAACCCCTCCTATAATAAAAAAAAAAAAAAAAGCTAACTCACTATCCAATCACTAACTCAAAACCTACAATCCTCCCAAAAGAAAAACTTAACCCACCCAACCTTACTCACAACCCCTCTTAGAAATCAATACCTACAATCCTCCCAAGATAAAAACTTAATATACCCGACCTTTCTAACAAGCCCCTTTGACCCTCCTAATAAAAAAAAAAGAAAATAAATAAATAAAATAAATAAAAAAATAAATAAAAACATATGACGCAATACAACTATTCATTAGCAACACAAAACATATCATTCCTAAGAAATCCTACCATACCATAAATTAACCCAAGAACCTCCAAAGCCCCCCTTTCCCCCTTTCGCCTCCCTTTTCCTCTCCTCTCCTCCCCCCTCCTCCGGACAACCGAACCATACCTGACCTTATAACATTATCCTAACCCTCCCTCTCTCCCCTTACATTTACATGCAAACACATACACACTCACACAACAACCCCCCTTAAGCAATTTTAATTCACCTTAAATTAACATACAACCGCCACCCCCATCAATCCCCAAACACAAACTCCCCCCCTCCCTCAACCAATCTCCAAACACAACATCCCCCCCCCGCCAGACAAAGCCACCTTACCAAAATCGACCTAACTCAAGACTGAAACCTAACAACCTATATCTCACTCTCATCTCCGTTCACAATTTGACATAGCTCAAATCTGCCTCCTGCCATTACTAAACAACTCTCCTACGATACACTCATCCTTCCTCACTACGAATACTTTGACTTTTCAAACTCAAAGATTCTAAACTCTTCCTCCAACTCTCTCCATTTCTCTCTGACATAGCTAAAAGACCCACAACTCTCAGAACCTAATCAAACATACCCAACGTCTGTGACATCCAATTCTTAATAAAATTGACCTAACTCTAGACTGAAACCACTCAACCTATATCTCATTCTCGTCTCCGTTCATAATTTGACAAAAAAGCTCAAATCTGTCTGCCGCTATTACTAAAAACTCTCCTACGATACGCTCATCCTTCCTTACTATGAATACTTTGACATTTCAAGCTCAAAGATTAAAAAACCCTTCCTCCAACTCGCTCCGTTCCTCTTTGACATAGCTCAAAGACTTTACCTTCATCTCTCTCCAAACAACCCTACGACTAGCAAAATTTCTATATTTTCACCTTCTCTGTTTGATTTGATCGTGTGCTGCCTGTGCGTCCGTCCACCTGCGTTTCTCGGCTTGCGCCGCCGCCGTGGCGGGGCGGTTCTTCCTACGTTTTACCAACACTGCCTGCTAAGACGACAATCAGAACACCCGCGTTGGCCCTTTGCTTGCCCGGACCTGCTCCCGCCCTCCCTCTGCCTCGTCCTGATTGTTGTTGTTGCACCCTCAAGGGCATTTTGCCTACCCCCTCACGCAAGCGGTGTTTAGCCACTGCACCTGTTCTCTCCTTCTAAAATTCACTTCCATCCTATCTTTATTCTTCCTCTGAACCTCCTTCCCCCCTGTCACTAGCAATTTTCTAGTTCTATTTTCTAGACACTCTCTCTCCCTCACCATGAACGGTTACGAGTTTGTTAACGTGGCGCGGATACGTCCGGACACGCCGACCTGCCCCAAGAAACTAAACCTCCTAGTTCTCCAGAAGTTTTTCGAAGCTAATGGGATCGTGGGGGTCACCAAGGTGGAGCGTCTAAAGCTCCATGGTGACATCAAGATCACCTTCGCCGAGAAGGGCATGCCCGCTCAACTCGCGGAGATCCCAGACATCAACGGCATTCCTTTTAAAATGTTTGCCTTCATGTGGGACAACTTGAAGCTGGGTGTAATCTCCCACGCCGAAATTGCCCACATGGACAAAGCAGAGCTGAGTGAGCTCCTCAAGGAGCAGCAGCTCCAAGTTGTGAAGAAGCTGTCGAACACCACTGCCCTCATCGGACACCACTCCACCCTACCCAAGGAAGCTCAACTGGCGTGGGTAACTGTGCCAGTCAAGCCCTACTGCAGACCGAAACGGTGTTATAAATGCCAGCACTATGGACACACTGTAAACAAGTGTGAGGCGCAGGAAGACACCTGCTCCATGTGTGGCAGCCCTGGACACCGCTACACGGCCTGCCCCAACACAGAGAAAAAATGCGTTGCCTGTGGCGGCCCACACTCCTCCGCCGACCGGACCTGCCCCAGATGGAAGGAGGAATGCAGGGTAGCCAAGGCTCGTCTCGAGAAAAAACTGAGCTACAAAGAGGCCCTCCTTGCTGTACGCTCCCAAGAAAAGAAAAAACCAGCAGTAAAGAAAAACCAAGAAAAGAAAACTCAACAGAAGCAGCCCACCACACAGAACCAAGAACACCACGTGGCCCGTGATGCTGAAGCCCACGAGGCCTGTGGTGCTGAAGCCCACGTGGTCAACCTCTCCCTCTCTGAATTCTTCCACACCTATGAGGACTTAAAACACGAGGAAGACGAACAAGAAGAACAAGAAGACCCAAACACAAACGAATGGACAATTCAAGAGAGCAAGAAGAGGAGGAGAGTGAGAAGGAAATCTACATCAAGCTAAGAAGACCAAGACATCCCCTCCACACAAGAAACCAAAACACAATCAAGCCGACCAAGCACTGAACATCCATTGCCCAACCCAACACGCACCTGACGCTTGACCTGACGCTTGACCTGACGCTTGACCTGACGCTAGCCTGGCCTTGTCTTGTCGCCTCCCTGCCGCGTCCAGCCGGGTTGTTGCTGCTGCCCCCATCTTATAATCCCTCACGCAAGCGGTGTTTAGCCACTGCATCTGTTCTCTCCTCCTAAAATTCACTTCAATCCTCCCTTTATTCTTCTCCTGAACCTCCTTCCCCCCTGTCACTAGCATTTTTCTTCTTCTTCTTCGCGATTACATATTGGAGCCAGGACCACCTGAAGTAGCAACCACAACAACATGACTGGACGAGGCAAAGGAGGCAAGGGACTTGGAAAGGGTGGCGCCAAGCGTCATCGTAAGGTGCTTCGTGACAACATCCAGGGTATCACCAAGCCCGCCATTCGTCGTCTAGCTCGGCGTGGAGGTGTTAAACGTATATCCGGCCTCATCTATGAGGAGACCCGCGGCGTCCTCAAGGTGTTTCTGGAGAACGTCATCCGTGATGCCGTCACCTACACCGAGCACGCAAAAAGGAAGACCGTCACCGCCATGGATGTGGTGTATGCCCTGAAACGGCAAGGCCGCACCCTTTATGGTTTTGGTGGTTAATCAACCTGATGGACGGGCGCACACCACCACCACCACCACGACAAACAAATATACGGACCTAATTTTAGGTCCACATTTAAATCGCTAAAGAGTTGGTTAGACACTGAGTAAATCGTTGAAAATATATCCAATAACATGATCCTCTCTAATTCTGGACTTGTGGTATGAGTATAGGTTGTGCGTGAACGTGTTGGAACCACTTCCTAGTAATTGTCAGTCAGTCAGTCAGTCAACATTCACCTAACCTCCAGGTACCTCACCTAACTTCCTGTAGCGTCACCGAACCTCACGAAATGTAACCCAATGTAGTTTATAATCTATCCTAACATGACATAACATAACCACGCACTATATTACTTCGGTAGGAGTAATGAGTTTTAATACGCAAAGTTGCAGTTATCATTCATTCATACATACATACATAACATGCTAGTGGCAGGGGGGATTGAAGTGAATTTTAGGAGGATAGAATAGGTGCAGTGGCTAAACAGCGCTTGCGTGAGGGACTTTAAGCAGCAACTCGCCTGGATGCGGCAGGATAGAGTCAGGTCAAGCGTCCGGTGCATGTTGGGTTCCGCCATGGTTTCTCAGTGTTTGGTCGGCTTGATTGTGTGTGTTGTTTTGTTGTTTGGAGGAAATGTCTTGGTATTCTTCTTCTTAGCTTGAAGTTGATTTTCTTCTAACTCTC
>NW_024725881.1:32500-58660 GCF_018991925.1 Homarus americanus | reverse complement strand
CTTATTACCCAGAACATCTACAGTAATGGTGGTAGTGAGCAGTAGTAGTGATTGGTGGTAGCAGTAGGAAGGTGGTAGTGGTAGCAGTAGTAGTGATGGTGGTGGTGGTAGCAGTAGTAGTAATGGTGGTATGATGGTAGTAGTTGGGTAGCAGTAAGAGAGATGGTGGTGGTGGTGGCAGTAGTAGTGATGGTGGTAGGTGGTAGCAGTAGTAGTAATGGTGGTAGTGGTGGTAGCAGTAGTATAATGGTGGTAGTGATGTTAGCAGTAGGTTGTGGTAGCAGAGATGGTAGTGGTGGTAGTAGAGATGGTGGTAGTGGTGTGCAGTAGTAGTGATGGTGGTAGTGGTGGCAGTAGGATGTAGGTAGCAGTAGTGATGGTGGTAGTGGTGGTAGGATGGTGGTAGTGGTAGTAGTGATGGTAGGGTGGATAGTAGTGATGGTGGTAGTGGTGGTAGTGATGGTGGTAGTGGTGGTAGTAGTGATGGTGGTAGTGATCGTAGTAGTGATGGTGGTAGTGGTGGTAGTGATGGTGGTGGTAGTAGTGATGGTGGTAGTGGTGGTAGTAGTGATGGTGGTAGTGCTGTAACAACAATTGCCTGAACACAGCTGCCACGGTCTTAGTCTCACTTGTTAAAACCAATTATATAAATGGCTCACCAGGGTAAACCAGACGGCTATCCTCTCCACGCACACCACTCTTTCACACTCACACACACACACACACACACACACACACACACACACACACACACACACACACACACACACACACACACACACACACACACACCTCTCTCCCACACACACACACACCTCTCTCTCACACACACACCACTCTTCACACACACACACACATACTCTCCTCACACACACCACAACCCATATACCCCTCTGCAAAAAATTGTCGATATCAAAGAAAAGAAAAATAGTTGAATGTAATGACGTTTTAATTTCAAAACATCACACGAAATTTTTTAATTATATTATGGTCAATAAAGTATATTTAAATAATAATTTTATATTGCAAATAAACCTCGTAATGCGTTTTATACTGTGTGGCATTCAATAAATAATAATGTACAGTAACCAAAACAACTATCTGTGCAGGTAAGGGTCGATATGTCTGAATACAAGTATAAGACAGCCTTACATACCAAAATTTATCGTCCATGGTCTCATATTATTTCCGACAAAGTATGCACAGTACAAGTGGTTTTGTGTTATCTTCAGTTAATGTTGTTATCAATGGTCTAATTACCACTCAGGTGATATAGTTAACAACACTGGTCTCAACAGCCAACACTTAAGAGGTGAAAAATATATGAAAATTTAATACATTTTGAATTACAATGAATGTGTTACAGCGTCATACAAACATCCAACCTAACGGGGTGAGGGGGGGGCATAAACCATAGGACAAAATTATTAAACTAAACTAACCCATGAGAGACGTTGTTCACACACACACACACACACACACACACACACACACACACACACACACACACACACACACACACACACACACACACACACGGCAAAGGTGTCTGGAAGCCACAACACAACACAGTACTCAAACATCAACTCTCTTCACTGTGCCGATCTTCCTCCAAGAAACCTGCTTCTGCCTTACCTCAGGAGGGTGGGGGGGAGGTGAGTGGTGGCTTGTAAAAGGGTTTCCAGCGTCAGGCAAGACAGCCAACCTCACCACCTGACCGTCAGGGAGGATACAACCTCCCTAATCCTATACTGTGTGTGTGTAGGTTAGGTCTCTGTATACAAAACTGTACCCAGCTGCTTGTTCTTTCTGCATGAGAACAAGAGCCACTCACCATAACCCACATAGAGGACCCATAAGTCTTTGTTGACAGATGAAGACATACAGTCGAGTCTTACAGCTAAAGATGTGAATTAACCCACGGCCAGGTGTTGCAGTCCAACCTACGCCATGTATTGCGATCACTTTAACTTTGGCCAAGTAACTATTAAACTGATAAATTTCGATTAGATTTCCACATTTTCACATAATAAGCATCATCAAGTATACACACTACAGTTTGGGAAAATATATCAGAGTCAAGTCAGAGACACGCATTGGGATGACTAAATACAGAGATAGAGAGACTCGTCGATCAGCTCCGTGAAGATACTTTGTGACAGTAACAAATAATAACACATATCATAAAATGGTCAGTGGTCAATATAGCATCACTCCAGCCTATCCAACACAATACTCAGGTCAATTTATAACAACTCAGGTCAATTCTAAGCCACGGATATCCTCGAACTAACGGGAGCTCCAGGAATAGGTGGGGGAGGGGAGTAGTAGTAGGGGAGTAGAGGGGAGTAGTGGAAGGAGGGTAGTAGTAGTAGGGGTAGTGGAGGAGGGGTAGTAGAGTAGGAGGAGGGAAAATAGGGGTGGAAGTAGTTGAGTAAGTAATGTAAGGTGAAAGAATGACATAATATGAATTTTACACCTGACGTTTGATACATTGAAATAATTAAACATTGGCTGTTTTATCATTGTGTGTGTGTGTGTGTGTGTGTGTGTGTGTGTGTGTGTGTGTGTGTGTGTGTGTGTGTCAAAATTAAGATGGAGAGGAAATTTATTTATATAGACAAGAAAGTAGAGCGCACGCGATGAAAGTCAGTAAAGGAAAGTGTCAGTAAAGGAAGTGTCAGTAAAGAGAAAGTGTCAGTAAAAAGAGGAGTGTCAGTAAAGGAAGTGTCAGTAAAGTAAGTGTCAGTAAAAGTGTCAGTAAAAGGAAAGTGTCAGTAAAGTAAAGTGTCAGTAAAGTAAAGTGTCAGTAAAAATAAGAGAATAAGTAAGGAAAGAGTGTCAGTAAAGGAAAAAGTGTCAGTAAGGAAAGAAGTGTCAGTAAAAAGAGAGGTGTCAGTAAAGAAAGTGTCAGTAAAGAGTGTCAGTAAAGAGAGTGTCAGTAAAGAAAAGGTCGTAAAAGAAAGATGTGGAAGGAAAGTATGTAAGAAAGTGTCAGTAAAGGAAAGTGTCAGTAAAGAAGTGTCAGTAAAGGAAAAGTGTCAAAGTAAAGGAAAGTGTCAGTAAAGGAAAGTGTCAGTAAAGTGTCAGTAAAGGAAAGTGTCAGTAAGGAGTGTCAGTAAGGAAAGTGTCAGTAAAGGAAAGTGTCAGTAAAGTAAAGAGTGTCAGTAAAAGGAAAGTGTCAGTAAAAAGAGAAAGTGTCAGTAAGTAAAGTGTCAGTAAAGGAAAGAAGTGTCAGTAAAGGAAAAGTGTCAGTAAAGGAAAGTGTCAGTAAAGAGAAATCAGTAAAAGAAAGTGTCAGTAGTAAAAGTGTCAGTAAAAAGGAAAGTGTCAGTAAAGAGAAAGTGTCAGTAAAGGAAAGAGTGTCAGTAAGGAAAGTGTCAGTAAAGAAAAAGTGTCCAGTAAAAGAGAAAGAGTGTCAGTAAAGGAAAGTGTCAGTAGAGTAAAGAAGTGTCAGTAAAGGAAGAAGTGTCAGTAAAGTAAAGTGTCAGTAAAGGAAAGTGTCAGTAGAGTAAAGTGTCAGTAAAGGAAGTGTGTCAGTAAAAAGGAAGAAGTGTCAGTAAAAGAAAAGTGTCAGTAAGGAAAGTGTCAGTAAGAAAAGTGTCAGTAAAAGGAAAGTGTCAGTAAAGGAAAGTGTCAGTAAAGGAAAGTGTCAGTAAAAAGGGAAAGTGTCAGTAAAAAGGAAAGTGTCAGTAAGGAAAGTGTCAGTAAAGGAAAGTGTCAGTAAAGGAAAGTGTCAGTAAAAAGTGTGAAGAGAAGAAACACAAAGGTGAGATAAAATTAAAATGGACACGAGAGGGACAGGAATAACGAGAGAAGAAAGGGCAGAGCCGATAACTGAGGAGAGAGAGAGACTACAGTACACCAGGTACTAAATAATTGTTATATCTCAGGTAAATAATAACAATAAGTGTATTCCTTAGTTGTTCATACATAAATGGAATATTATTGTGACCATAAACTAACAGGTATCCAAGTCCTGGTTCAACCCTCCAGCTATCTTTATCCCTCCTTAATGCCCTCCCTCTCTCTCTCCTCCCTCCCTGTCTTCCTCCCTCCATCCCTGCCCCTCCTCCCTCCTCCTTCCTGCCTGCCTTCCCTCTCCTCCCCCCTTCCCTCCCCCCGCTTCCTCCCTCCCCCCCCTTCCCTCCTCCCTCCCCCCTTCCCCTCCCCTCCTTCCCTCCCACCCAATATTGATGTCAGGTAGAGGGCCAGATGAGGTCAGGTAAGAGGGCCAGATGAGGTCAGGTAAGAGGGCCAGATGAGGTCAGGTAAGAGGGCAGATGAGTCAGGTAAGAGGGCCAGATGAGGTCAGGTAAGAGGCCAGATGAGGTCAGGAAAGAGGGCCAGATGAGATCAGGTAAGAGGGCCAGATGAGGTCAGAGTAAGAGGGCCAGATGAGGTCAGGTAAGAGGGCCAGATGAGGTCAGGTAAGAGGGGCCAGATGAGGTCAGAGTAAGGGGCCAGATGAGGTCAGGTAAGAGGAGCCAGATGAGGTCAGGTAGAGGGCCAGATGAGGTCAGGTAGAGGGCCAGAATGGTCAAGTAGGGAGGGGCCAGATGAGGTCAGGTAGAGGGCCAGATGAGGTCAGGTAAGAGGGCCAGATGAGGTCAGGTAAGAGGGCCAGATGAGGTCAGGTAAGAGGGCCAGATGAGGTCAGGTAAGAGGGCCAGATGAGGTCAGGTAAGGGGCCAGAATAGGTCAGAGTAGGGAGGCCAGATGAGGTCAGGTAAGGGGCCAGATGAGGTCAGGTAAGAGGCCAGATGAGGTCAGGTAAGAGGGCCAGATGAGGTCAGGTAGAGGGCCAGATGAGGTCAGGTAAGAGGGCCAGATGAGGTCAGGTAAGAGGCCAGATGAGGTCAGGTGGGGGCCAGTTGGTAGGGCATCAGCAGGTGGTGGAAATGATGAGTGGTGGTGGTGGGAATGATGGTGGTGGTGGGAATGATGGTGGTGGTGGTGGTGGTGATGGTAGTGGTGGTGGTGTTGGTAGTGATGGTGGCAGTGTGGTGGTGGGTGGTGATGAGTGGTGGTGAGTGGTGGTGGTGGTGATGATGGTGGTGGTGGTGGTGGTGGGATGGTGGTGTGGTGAGGTGGGATGATGTGGTGGTGGTGGTGGTGGTGGTGGTGGTGGTGGTGGTGATGGTGGTGGTGGTGTTGGTGGTGATGGTGGCGGTGGTGGTGGTGGTGGTGGTGGTGGTGGTGTGGTGGTGGTGGTGGTTGGTTGGTTGGTTGGTTGGGGTGGTTGGTTGGTTGGTGGTTGGTGGTTGGTGGTTGGTGGTTGGTGGTGGTGGTGGTTGGTGGTGGTGGTGGTGAGTGGTGGTGGTGGTGGTTGGTGGTGATGATGTGGTGATGATTGGTGATGATGTGGTGTGGTGGTGTTGGTGGTGATGGTGGTGTGGTGGTGGTGGTTGTGGTGAGATGGTGGTGGTGGTGGTGGGGAATGATGGTGGTGATGGTGGTGGTGGTGGTGATGATGGTGGTGGTGGTGTTGGTGGTGATGGTGGCGGGTGGTGGTGATTGGTGGTGGTGGTGGTGGTGGTGGTGATTGGTGAGGTGGTGGTGGTGGTGGTGGTGATGATGGAGTTGGGGTGGTGGTGGTGGTGGTGGTGATGATGTGGTGGTGGTGGTGGTGGTGGTGGTGGTGGTGGTGGGGTGATGGTGGTGGTGTGGTGGTGGTGGGTAGTGATGGTGGCGGTGGTGGTGGTGGTGATGGTGGTGGTGGTGGTGGTGGTGGTGGTGGTGGTGATGATGGGTGGGTGGTGGTGGTGGTGGTGGTGGTTGGTGGTTGGTGGTGGTGGTGGTGGTGGTGATGGTGGTGGTGGTGGTGGTGGTGATGGTGGTGGTGGTGGTGAGGTGATGGTGGTGTGAGGTGGTGGTGGTGGTGGTGGTGGTGGTGTGGTGGTGGTGGTGGTGATGGTGTGGTGGGGTGGTGATGGTGGTGGTGGTGGTGATGGTGGTGGGTGGGTGATGGTGATGGTGGTGGTGGTGGTGATGGTGGTGGTGATGGTGGTGGTGGTGATGGTGGTAGTGATGGTGATGGTGGTGATGGTGGTGGTGGTGGTGGTGGTGGTGGTGGGTGGTGATGGTGGGGTGGTGATGGTGGTGGTGGTGGTGATGGTGGTGGTGATGGTGATGGTGAGTGGTGGTGGTGGTGATGGTGATGGTGGTGGTGGTGGTGGGTGGAGGTGGTGGGGCGGATAATTTCACGTCTTCCAAAAGTTTTAATTCGTCTCCGAGACAATTAATTAATAGTGAGTTAAGTGATTACCTGAACTAATTACACAGTAGACATACACAGGTTGGCACTCACTACAGTTAATAGACCTTAATAATACTTCCTTTATAAGAGTGAGAAATACTTGGTGTGTTTTACGTCATTATCAGTTATTTTTATAGGTAGCGGGAGGCGCGGTCTGCCCCTTGAGCCCTCAGGTCATGGGTTCCTAACTGCACCCGAGACCTATAGGCCATGGGTTCGTAACTGCACCCAGGACCTACAGGCCATGGGCTCCTAACTGCACCGAGACCTACTCAGGCCATGGGTTCGTAACTGCACCCGAGACCCTCAGGCCATGGGTTCGTAACTGCACGACCCCCTCAGGTCATGGGTTCGTACTGCAAGACCCCTCAGGTCATGGGTTCGTCAACTGCACCCGAGACCCACTCAGGTCATGGGTTCGTAACTGCACCCAGAGACCTACACAGGCCAGGGTTCGTAACTGCACCCGAGACCTACTCAGGTCATGGGTTCCTAACTGCACCCGAGACCCACTCAGGTCATGGGTTCTAACTGCACCCGAGACCCACTCAGGTCATGGGTTCCTAACTGCACCAGAGACCCACTCAGGCCATGGGTTCGTAACTGCACCCAGACCTACTCAGGCCATGGGTTCCTAACTGCCGAGACCGAGACTCTCAGGCCATGGGTTCGTAACTGCACCGAGACTTCTCAGGCCATGGGTTCGTAACTGCACCAAGACCCACTCAGGTCATGGGTTCCTAACTGCACCAGGACCCACTCAGGCCATGGGTTAACAGAGACCCACTCAGGCATGGGTTCACTGCACCGAGACCCACTCAGGTCATGGGTTCTTTGCGAGACCCACTCAGGTCATGGGTTCCTAACTGCACCGAGACCCACTCAGGTCATGGGTTCCCTAACTGCACCAGAGACCTACTCAGGCCATGGATTCGTAACTGCACCGAGACCCACTCAAGCCATGGGTTCGTAACTGCACCCGAGACCCACTCAGGTCATGGGTTCCTAACTGCAGAGACCTACTCAGGCCATGGATTCATAACTGCACCCAGACCCACTCAGGTCATGGGTTCGTAACTACCCGAGACCACTCAGGCCATGGGTTCCTAACTGCACCCGAGACCCCTCAGGCCATGGGTTCCTAACTGCACCAGACCTACTCAGGCCATGGGTTCGTAACTGCTGAGACCCACTCAGGCCATGGGTTCCTAACTGCGAGACCTACTCAGGCCATGGATTCGTAACAGCCGAGAGACCCACTCAGGCCATGGATTCATAACTGCACCCGAGACCCTCAGGCCATGGGTTCAGTAACTGCACCAGACCCACTCAGGTCATGGGTTCCTACACCAGAGACCTACTCAGGCCATGGGTTCGTAACTGCACCCGAGACCTACTCAGGCCATGGGCCCTAACTGCACCGAGACCTACTCAGGCCATGGGTTCCTAACTGCACCGATACCTACTCAGGCCATGGGCTCCCTAACTGCAAAACCCCTCAGGCCATGGATTCGTAACTGCACCACCTACACAGGCCATGGGTTCCTAACTGCACCAGGCCTACTCAGGCCATGGGTTCGTAACTGCACCAAGACCTACTCAGGCCATGGGTTTCGTAACTGCACCAGACCCACTCAGGCCATGGGTTCGTAACTGCACCGAGACCTCTCAGGCCATGGGTTCGTAACTGCAGAGACCTACACAGGCCATGGGTTCGTAACTGCACCGAGACCTACTCAGGCCATGGGTTCCTAACTGCACCAAGACCCTCAGGTCATGGGTTCCTAACTACACCGAGACCCACTCAGGCCATGGGTTCCTAACTGCAAGACCTACTCAGGCCATGGGTTCGTAACTGCACCAGAGACCCTCAGGCCATGGGTTCCCTAACTGCACCAGAGACCTACTCAGGCCATGGGTTCGTAACTGCACCAGACCCCTCAGGCCATGGGTTCCTAACTGCACCCGAGACTCTAGGTCATGGGTTCGTAACTGCACCCCATACCCACTCACCCAACAGGTCCTCACTATACCCCCGGCCTGTACCACAACACAATCCTCAGTAACCAAACCATCAATATACAGACACCAATGTTCGTCGGTTCGTGACTAAGTTTACAACCTATTTCTTCTTGTCGATATTTTTTAAGTAAATACCAACAGGAAGTTAGTAGAATAGTGGTACGTAACGAGAGGTTGATGAGGGGTGAAATCCAAGCTGTGTCTGATATTGGTAAAACAGAGCCACATGAGGCATTTGCGCCATTCACCCATGGAGTTAAGCATCACTGGAACTACCTGATGCGCACTATCCCTGATGTCGAACCCCTCCTCCACCCTCTGGAAGAAGCCATCAATGTCGCTTTTATCCCAACACTAGTGAAAAACCCTCACTTGACCCCAGCAGAAAGAGGGATTGGGACTAGGAGGAACGGGATTGACTAGTCCAGTGGAGCTGCCGGTACAGAACATTAGAACTCTGTCAAGCTCACAGCAGCTCTCACTGAGCACATAATAGCTCAGAATGCAGCAAGTCAGGTGGATACCAATGAATTAAACAAGATTCGACGGTCCATTACGACAGAGCGGCAGCACACCTAAAAGCGATAAACTGCAGCAACTGTTGCAGCAACTGCCAGAGAACTATAGCGCAGGAGGTGGGCGCCTCAAACTGGTTAACAACGTTACCGATAACGGCCAAAGGCTTCATCCTTAATAAACAAGAATTCACAGTTGCCAATGCTCTAAGGTACGGTAGGCCAGTAGAAGGTTTGCCCTCCCAATGCGTGTGTGGCTCATCTTATGACATCGACCACGCCATGGTGTGCAAGAAAGGCGGCTTCGTATGCATAAGGCATGACGAAATACGGGATTTAACAGCAAATCTACTGAAGGAAATCTGCCACGACGTCATGGTGGAACCGACCCTCCTTCCATAGGACGGTGAGAACCTCCGTCACAGGACATCAAACACATCCAACGAAGCCCGTGTGGACGTCAGTGCTCGAGGATTCTAGACGCGGGGTCAGCGAGACGACTTTGACATCAGGGTTTTCGATCCCATGGCCGCATGTCACCGTAACCTAGCTCTCGATGCTGCACATAGGAGGAACGAGAACAACAAGATCAGGGCATATGGGGAGAGAATTCAGAACGTTGATCAAGGCAGCTTCACTCCTCTAGTGTTCACAACCTCTGGTGGGATGGGATATCTGAATGGAAGCAGCAGCCCAGAAGTTACGTAACAGCCTGGATGAGATGTTGACTGTCCTTCTCTCTGCTTAGACCTGCACTGCTATGCCTCAGGGGAACGAGAGCATCGGCCCCAAAGCCGACAACAATCGAAAATATTGACTATAAAGCAACAGCCACTGAATGCCGCATAGATCTGCGGCTCAACACAGCTAGGATAGCAACATGTATTAGGATATTTAATATTAAGTTAAATAAAATGGCGGTGAAGGTGTGGCTATTAGGGGAGGCTGGAGCTACAGTAAAAAAGGAAAAGTAGTAGTAGTAATAATAATAATAATAATAATAATAATAATAATATAATAATAATAATAATGACAATAATAATAATAATAATTATACTAGTTTAATATACAGTACAAGACAAACGATATTAACTCAAGATATTGTAACACGGAAGAGTGTCATCTCAGCAAGAGCTTTCAGGATACTGTAGTTATATGCAAATGGCTGTGTCAGTGACTAAGTGCTGGAATACGCGAGTCTGTGTGTGGTAGTGTGTGTGTGTGTGTGTGTGTGTGTGTGTGTACGGTGTGTGTGTGTGTGTGCAGGTGTGTGTGTGTGTGTGTGTGTGTGTGTGTGTGTGTGTGTGTGTGTACGGGTGTGTGTGTATGTGTGTGTGTACGGTGTGTGTGTGTGTGTGTGTGTGTGCGGGTGTGTGTGTGTGTGTGTGCGTGTGTGTGTGTGTATTTTTGTTCAGGTTTTGTAGTAACAACATTTTAAACACCAGCCAATCGCCTTCCATGAAACGGATCTTAATTTGCATATACATAACGCCGGATTAGGTTAGGTTAGGTTAGGTTAGGTTTGGTTTGGTCTCAAATTTTTTGACCTAACCTAACCTAACCCACTGAATTAGAGTTGTCCTAAACGGTGTCACCTCTAGTGATTATGCTGGACTTAACCTAACATAACTAACCATCAGCCACTAGACTAGCCCCTGAGACCCTATTTCAGAACGCTGGTCAAACTGCCCAGAGGGTTTTATTCATGTGAAAGACGCCAGAATGTTTGGCCTCACGGACTGAAGGTCGGCCTCACCAGATATTCAAAAACAGATTGCTGTGGGGTGTGGGGTGTGGCTCTGCCCCTGAAATCACCTCTGAAAGTGGGTAAAAAGTGGCCTTTATTTAATGGAAAAGCGTCAGGGATAGAATTAGTGTGAAGCCTTTCCTTGTGGTCCACTGAGCGTGAAGTGAACAATGGCGGCAGTTTTAGGTCCCCCCACCCACCCAATTCTTGCATCATCCCTTAATTTCAATGACCACTAATGACTCTAAAGAATAAGTTACCCATTGAAATAAAAAAATAAAAAAGAAGTATATGACTGTCGGCCCAGTACATTTTTTGAGGCAGCAGCAAGTGTTGGTATGTCTCCAACAATTGTCATAATTTAACGGTAAGGAATGTAATTTACTGCATTTTTTGGTTAGGTAAATGTTGTCTAGATCTGTTGCAGTACAGCTAACCCAGTTAATAAATTGTTACAATATTTGTTAATGGTAACATGTTATTGTTCGGTATGAAGAATCTCGAAACTTCATAGCGACAGGTGACAGTAGCTATGATAATTAAGCTGGCCAAGGAGCTGTACATGTTCGGGAAGCCTGTAAGTGGCCTCCAGAGCTTTGGTATGTTTTAGTGAGGTTTATAAAAGTCCGGCAGGACGTCTGGAATACAACCACGGTCAGAATAACACCAAGAACAGGACCACTAAAGCAATTTTGTTTAGTTCCCAACTTGAATATGTATGTATGTAGAAAGCCCACCTAGCCATCTGTGGGAAAGGCTGTTTAAATAAATGTTTTCGTGGAACTGTTTGTGGTATTTTTATGTAGGTAATATTGACAACTTACCTCTGAGTCTCAGTCTCCACCATCACTAACCTGCAAGAGAGAAGGACATTATTAGTTTATTGTGTGTGTGATCATTTAGTCAATGGACGAGTTGACGGTTCTGGGTAAACACAACAAATACTCTGCCACGTTCATAGAGTGATACGGTATATATAATTTGTTTAAAGTCCTGCTGTAATGGTCGAGATGAGTATATTTCTCTAGAAACAGGGCCGCCATTTGCTATGACGCCACACCCTACCCTGCAGACGACACCTCACCGACAAACTCACCGCTGCAGTCGGAGGTAGTAGAAAGGATGGCCTCTTGAGACCCCCAGGTAAGTTTTAGGGCGTTTTTATGGTCTAAGTCATGGACATTTCGGAAGTGAATGCCGTGAAGAGCAGCTTCAAAAAAGCAATAGGCCAGCTGCAGTTTCTCCATTCTTATGACATAAAAACCCCATGTTCACCAGCTCAGCTGTCATGTACTCTTACCTGGTAGACTTTCTTTTTTCAGTTCATTTACAGAGTATATCAGTACTAGATGGAGATACGAGTCAATTTAGAAGTAATGACATTGTCTGGACTTTGTTTTGATAATGCCTGATGCCAGGTAAACATGACAACATAGTGCTGTTATTGTTTTGATGATTCACTAATGAACCACTGGGATACATCAGCATTTATATTAATTAAAGGCTGAAAGTTTTACTATAACTACCATAAGTATTTGTATGTTTAGATCCGAGATAGGCTGTAGGGGGTAAATTAAGTTTGGGTCATCTCTGTACTTAGACATGTAGACTATGTTTGTTTTCTGAAGGTTTGTGATGTGTTATGAACGATTTACACCTTCAGTTATATCATAAATCACTAGTCTTGAGTTAATACCCCCCCCTTACCGGTATAAGTTAAGCTAACATTATAACTCATCATAACCTAACCTAACCTACCTTAATTAGAAAGGTAGAAGCGTATGGCATCAAAGGTAATATCCTCAAATGGATTAGGGCGTGGTTACAGGACAGGAAACAGCGAGTGAGCATTAACGGTACTAAATCCCATTGGAGCAACGTCACTAGTGGAGTTCCCCAACGCTCAGTACTTGGACCATTATTATTTATTATATACATAAACGACATAGATATCGGCATAGACAGCAACATAAGTAAATTTGCTGATGACACTAAAATAGGACGTGTTATTAAATCTGACGAGGACTCCGCAAAACTACAGGAAAATCTAAACAAATTTTTCGAATGGTCGGAAAAATGGCAGATGAAATTCAATGTGGACAAATGTAAAGTACTCAGTATAGGAGATGTAAACAGGGAAACCAGTTACCAGATAAACAACGATGCCATTGTGGAATCCGACTGAGAGAGAGATTTAGGAGTAATGATAAGTAGGAATCTTAAGCCAAGTAAACAATGTGTTTTTGCTCGTAACAAGGCTAATAAAGTACTAGGGTTCATACAAAGGAGTGTTAGTTACAAGACTAGCGAGATCATCTTAAAATTATATCTAGCGCTTGTGAGACCTCACCTGGAATTACGCAGTTCAGTTCTGGTCACCGTATTACAGAATGGATATAGAATCATTGGAAGGAATCCAGAGGAGAATGACAAGACTAATCCCAGGCATTAGGAACCTTGAATACAGAGACAGGTTAAAGCATCTTAATTTGCACTCCCTCGAGAGACGTAGAGTGAGGGGCGATATGATAGAGGTGTATAAATGGAAGTCAGGGTTAAGCAAAGGGGACATTACAAAGGTACTCAAACTATCCAACCAGGAGAGAACTTGTAACAATGGATTTAAATTAGACAAATTTAGATTTCGGTTTGGAAACAGTAGTGGATGAGTGGAACAAGTTACCAAATATCATCATTAACTCGAATACGCTGAATAGCTTCAAACATAGGTTGGATGCTTATATGAGCAATAGGGGTTGGGTATAAACGGGACTGCCCAGTATGGGCCAATAGGCCCGCTGCAGTTTCCTCCATTCTTATGTTCTTATGTTCTAACCTAACCTACCCTACCCTACCCTACCCTACCCTACCCTAACCTACCCTAACCTTACCTTACCTATGACCTGTATTTTCTTAAGCGATCGAAAAATGTTTTGCGACAGACATCCTGTAGAGATAATGTGTCTTATTGCTTTAAGTACTTAATCCCATAGTTAGGATCTTAAGGTTAACCAGATGACCAAAACCAAAATAATACCAATAGTGTTTGGAATGTTATGTTGGGTTAGGTTAATGTTAGGTTAGGTTAATGTTAGGTTAGGTTAATGTTAGGTTAGGTTAATGTTAGGTTAGGTTAATGTTAGGTTGGGTTAGGTTAATGTTAGGTTAGGTTAGGTTAATGTTAGGTTAGGTTAATGGTAGGTTCGGTTAATGTTAGGTTAGGTTAATGGTAGGTTCGGTTAATTTAGCTTAGGTTAATTTAGTTTAGCTTAGCTTAGGTTAGGTTAGGTTAAGTTAAGTTAAGTTAAGTTAGGTCAGGTCAGGTCAGGTTGGGTCAGGTTGGTCATATTTTCATTTGGTTTTATTACAAAATGCAGCCAGCGGTCTTGGGCTGGACTCCATTGTCTAAGTTCTTCCAGTAACCGAAGCAGCGATGAGGCGTCCAGTGTTGTCAGCTTCTGTTCCAAACATTTTCAATTGGTTTGTGATCTGGTGAGCTTCCAGGCCACTCCAGCGCTGGAATATTCTCTCACGACGCCAGGCTATCACTGTTCTTCATCTGTGACAGGAGGCGCCATCACGCATGAAAACTGTCGTCTGGCGAACGTCATAAAGATTCCGTAATTGGTCCTGAACTATATCGTCTTGTAACGTTCACACAACTACGTCACATCCCCAGCAATCAAATGCTGGTCAGTAAGAGCAGCTGACGACCCATCTGCTCAGTGGTAAGTGGTTTACGTGTAGTTAATATTGTTATTATTATCCACGCTGTATCTGTGTTTTTCTGGCTAAATAAACTGTTCCAATTCAACTAAATTTTGCAGTCCAGGTTATATTGTCTGCATCGATATGTTTTACGGAAGGATAGGAAGCTGTTCTTTCGTCAACTGTGATGCAGATATGGAAAGATTTTTCGTTAATTGTGGACCTCCCAAGAGACGATTGTAGCCTAAAAAATATATGGGACAAGATTCTGGGCAGTCTGCTTCAGTCTAAACAGCTGGTGAGTCTCGTCCATTCATCCTCCATTATCACTTATTCCTTAATCAGGCCAAGGACGTGAAGCTTCTCTGGGTCTGATATGTTCTTCGAAGCCATCATGATAGTACTGTGTGTGTGTGTGTGTGTGTGTGTGTGTGTGACTGTGTGTGTGTGTGTGTGTGTGTGTGTGACTGTGTGTGTGTGTGTGTGTGTGTGTGTGACTGTGTGTGACTGTGTGACTGTGTGTGACTGTGTGTGACTGTGTGTGTGTGTGTGTGTGTGACTGTGTGACTGTGTGTGACTGACTGTGACTGTGTGTGTGTGTGTAAGTCAGTAATAGATGTCTTCCGTTAATAACACAAGTGATGAACCCTTCACTTCCATCATTCAGTATTAAACTCTTGTTCTCTCAATCATCATATAGTTCTGTGTGTGTGTGTGTGACTGTGTGTGACTGTGTGTGTGTGTGTGACTGTGTGTGACTGTGTGTAAGTCAGTAATAGATGACTTCCGTTAATAACACAAGTGATGAACCTCTTCACTTCCATCATTCAGTATTAAACTCTTGTTCTCTCAATCATCATATAGTTCTGTGTGTGTGTGTGTGTGTGACTGTGTGACTGTGTGACTGTGTGTGTGACTGTGTGTAAGTCAGTAACAGATGTCTTCCGTTAATAGCACAAGTGATGAACCTCTTCACTTCCATCATTCAGTGTTAAACTCTTGTTCTCTCATCCATCATATAGTTGTGTTTATGGTCCCCAGTTTGTATTTATTGTCAGTTCTTTATTATCACTATACACATGTAACTGTATAACTCGGACCCTTCAGGTACTGTAACAAACCTCACAATGGTGGTCTGGTCTGGTCCTTATAAACGGTGTGTTACGCTAGGTAAAGGTAATGGCCTACTAACAACTGTAACTGGCCAGACAGGATTACCGTATGTAGATAATAATACCACATCAATGAATAGTTTCATACTAACATAACCTAACCTATCCAAATATAGCATAACATAACATAACCTAACCTACCCAAATATAATATAATATAACCTAACCTAACCTACCCAAATATAATATAATATAACCTAACCTAACCTACCCAAATATAATATAATATAACCTAACCTAACCTACCCAAATATAGCATAACATAACATAACCGAACTACCCAAACAAAACATAACCTAACCTACCCAAATATAATATAATATAACCTAACCTAACCTAACCTAACCTAACCTAACCTAAACTACCAAAGGTGTAATGTTAAGTAAATACAAAACAGTGTGAGTGAAACAGTAGTTGGTGATCCACAGGTTAATTACCAAGGTGATTATAATGTATGCATCACAAATATATTTTTCAGGCTTAAAATTATGAAGAAAAAAAAAATGACACTTTCAGGAATTTAACAAATATATTTTCTCGCGGTAAATGTTACTGGGAGTTTATTAACATTATCGTAGGAATGAAGTGAGTTTAACATGACACAGGGAGGTGAGATGCGCTTAATGTGAGGTGAAACAGAGAGAGAGCGAGAGAGAGAGAGAGAGAGAGAGAGAGAGAGAGAGAGAGAGAGAGAGGGGGGGGGAAATCCAGACAGAAAGCGAAATACAGAAAGAAAAGAGAAAAAGATAAAGCGAAAAAGGGGACAAAGAAAGATAGAGGAAAAAGACATAAGACAGATAGAGAGAAATATGAATAGAGAGAGATGGGAGGAGAAAGACTGATCAAAAGGAAGGTAAAGAACATAACCCAACACTTCAGGGTAACGTAATGAAGAATAACAACAAAACAATGATAAACAAGTAAACAAGAATAACAGCGGTAGGTAAGAAAAACAATGATAAACAAGTAAACAAGAATAACAGCGGCAGACAAGAAAAACAATGATAAACAAGTAAACAAGAAGAACAGCAGTAGGTAAGAAAAACAATGATAAACAAGTAAACAAGAATAACAGCGGCAGACAAGAAAAACAATGATAAACAAGTAAACAAGAATAACAGCGGCAGACAAGAAAAACAATGATAAACAAGTAAACAAGAATAACAGCGGCAGACAAGAAAAACAATGATAAACAAGTAAACAAGAATAACAGCGGTAGGTAAGAAAAACAATGATAAACAAGTAAACAAGAATAACAGCGGCAGACAAGAAAAACAATGATAAACAAGTAAACAAGAAGAACAGCAGTAGGTAAGAAAAACAATGATAAACAAGTAAACAAGAATAACAGCGGCAGACAAGAAAAACAATGATAAACAAGTAAACAAGAATAACAGCGGTAGACAAGAAAAACAATGATAAACAAGTAAACAAGAATAACAAAGGTAGGTAAGAAAAACAATGACAAACAAGTAAACAAGAATAACAGCGGTAGGTAAGAAAAACAATGATAAACAAGTAAACAAGAATAACAAAGGCAGGTAAGAAAAACAATGATAAACAAGTAAACAAGAATAACAAAGGCAGACAAGAAAAACAATGATAAACAAGTAAACAAGAATAACAGCGGTAGGTAAGAAAAACAATGATAAACAAGTAAACAAGAATAACAGCAGTAGGTAAGAAAAACAATGATAAACAAGTAAACAAGAATAACAGCGGCAGACAAGAAAAACAATGATAAACAAGTAAACAAGAATAACAGCGGCAGACAAGAAAAACAATGATAAACAAGTAAACAAGAATAACAGCGGTAGGTAAGAAAAACAATGATAAACAAGTAAACAAGAATAACAGCGGCAGACAAGAAAAACAATGATAAACAAGTAAACAAGAAGAACAGCAGTAGGTAAGAAAAACAATGATAAACAAGTAAACAAGAATAACAGCGGCAGACAAGAAAAACAATGATAAACAAGTAAACAAGAATAACAGCGGTAGACAAGAAAAACAATGATAAACAAGTAAACAAGAATAACAAAGGTAGGTAAGAAAAACAATGACAAACAAGTAAACAAGAATAACAGCGGTAGGTAAGAAAAACAATGATAAACAAGTAAACAAGAATAACAAAGGCAGGTAAGAAAAACAATGATAAACAAGTAAACAAGAATAACAAAGGCAGACAAGAAAAACAATGATAAACAAGTAAACAAGAATAACAAGGCAGGTAAGAAAAACAATGATAAACAAGTAACAAGAATAACAGCGGTAAGAAAAACAATGATAAACAAGTAAACAAGAATAACAGACGGCGAAGACAAGAGAAAAACAACGATAAACAAGTAAACAAGAATAACAGCGGTAGGTAAAAAAACAATGATAAACAAGTAAACAAGAATAACAAAGGCAGGTAAGAAAAACAATGATAAACAAGTAAACAAGAATAACAGCGGCAGACAAGAAAACAATGATAAACAAATAACAAGAATAACAGCGGTAGACAGAAAAACAATGATAAACAAGTAAACAAGAATAACAGCGGTAGGTAAGAAAACAATACAAAAAACAAGTAAACAAGAATAACAGCGGTAGGTAAGAAAACAATGACAAATATAAACAAGAATAACACGGCAGAAAAACAAGATAAAACAAGTAAACAGCGGCAGACAAGAAAAACAATGATAAACAAGTAAAGAATTAAGATACACTAGAAAAACAATGATAACAACAAGAATAACAGCGGCAGACAAGAAAAACAATGATAAACAAGTAAACAAGAATAACAGCGGCAGGTAAGAAAAACAATGATAAACAAGTAAACACCGACAGAAAAGCAAGTGAAGAAAAATAGAGACCAGAACACGAACAGACAAACAAACCTCACTCTGATGAAACTCGACTAAATACGTTGAAGTAAAACTTTAAAAAAAATAGGAAAATGGCAAATGGATCAGTCAAATGGGCATATGAGGAAGGTGTTTTGAGAGAGAGAAAGATCAGGATATTTTAGGGTAAAGATCACGGAAGGAGATAGGGAGGAGAGGGAGGGAGGAGGATGGAGATGAGATGAGAAGGAGGATATGTCAGAGAAGGTCTTCTAAATGACATGATTACAGCTGTTGATGAACCTAATTATATGACAACAACAATAATAACCATCTCACCACAATTACCTTGAACTTTGGACTACTACTACTACTACTACTACCAACACTACCACTACTACCACCACCACAACTACCAACACCTCTACCATCAAGCACTACTAAACCACCACTACCACAACTACCACCACACCACTACCAACAACTAGCAACACCTCTACTACTGCTACTACTATACAACCACAACTACCACCACCAACACCACAACTACCACCACCACAACTACCACCACCACAACTACCAACACCACTACTATTACTACCACCACCAAAACCACAACTACCACCAACAAACAACTACCCACCCACTATTACTACCACCACCAAAACCACAACTACCACCACCACAACTACCACCACCATAACCCTACCCCAACACCTCTACTACTGCTACTACTATACCACCACAACTACCACAACCACACCCCACCCACCAGCACCATCAATTTTAACCCAACCTAACCTAACCCACCCAACTCAACCTAACCTAACCTAACCTAACCTAACCTAACCTATCCTACCCATCCTATCCTATCCTATCCCAACCTAACCTAACCTATCCCTCGTCAACATCCACATCACAACTTCCCCCGAGTCGTCTGAGACAGGACAGGAATATTACACGTCTCCTCCACTGAATATATTATGTTAATCCATTAGGTGGTTGGTTAGTGTCTATGTTTATTCCTCTGGGGAAGGTCAGGGTCATTTACGTGTGTGTGTGACCCCAACCACTCCAGCTTCCTGTACGGATGGTCCACACCACAGGTCAGTACAGCCCTGCATGTGTACATACTCGGGAGACTCAGTGAACCCCTGTACTAACTGCTCCTAAACTGTTCCCTGCGATTGGTCAGGCCCCAGTACCAGCAGCCCCCCACCTAGGGTTGTGGTTCAGCCCCAGTACCAGCAGCCCCCCACCCCAGGGTTGTGGTTCAGGCTCCCAGTACCAGCAGCCCCACCCCAGAGGTTCAGGCCCCAGTACTAGCAGCCCCCCACCCTAGGGTTGTGGTTCAGGCCCAGCACCAGCAGCCCCACCCCAGGGGTTGTGGTTCAGGCCCCAGTACCAGCAGCCCCCCACCCAGGGTTCAGGCTCAGAGCCCCCCACCCCAGGGTTGTGTGCCCCACACACGTTCAGCCCAGAAGCCCCCCCACCCCAGGTGTGGTTCAGGCCCCAGACCGCGCCCCCCCAAGCCCCCACCCTAGGCTGGTTCAGGCCCCAGCACGCAGCCCCCACCCCAGGGTTGTGGTTCAGGCTCCCAGTACAGCAGCCCCCCACCCCAGGCTTGTGGTTCAGGCTCCAGTACCAGCAGCCCCCACCCTAGGGTTGTGGTTCAGGCTCCCAGGCACCAGCAGCCCCCACCCTAGGGGTTGTGTCCAGGCTCCCAGTACCAGCAGCCCCCACCCTAGGCTGTGGTTCAGGCTCCCAGTACCAGCACCCCCACCCCAGGGGTTGTGGTTCAGGCCCCAGTACCAGCAGCCCCACCCCAGGTCCCAGCCCAGGCCCCCACCCCAGGGTTGTGGTTCAGGCTCCCAGTACAGCAGCCCCCACCCTAGGGTTGTGGTTCAGGCCCCAGTACCAGCAGGCCCCCACCCTAGGTTGTGGTTCAGGCTCCGCCACCCCACCCTAGGGCTAGGTTCAGGCCCCAGTACCGCAGCAGCCCCCACCCCAGGGTTGTGGTTCAGGCTCCCAGCATGAGCAGCGCCCCCACCCTAGGGTTGTGGTTCAGGCTCCGCCCAGCCGAGCCCCCACCCTAGGGTTGTGGTTCAGGCTCCCAGTACCAGCAGCCCCCACCCTAGGGGTTGTGGTTCAGGCCCCAGTACCAGCAGCCCCCACCCCAGGGTTGTGGTTCAGGCCCCAGATCAGAGCCCCCACCCCTAGGCTGTGGTTCAGGCTCCCAGCACCAGCAGCCCCCCACCAGGTTGTGGTTCAGGCCCCCAGTACAGCAGCCCCCCACCCTAGGGTCAGGTTCAGGCTCCCAGTACCAGCAGCCCCCACCCAGGGTTGTGGTTCAGGCTCCCAGTACCAGCAGCCCCCCACCCTAGGTCTGGTTCAGGCCCAGTACCAGCAGCCCCCACCCTGGGTTGTTTCAGCCCCAGCCACAGCCCCCACCCTAGGGTTGTGTTCAGGCTCCCAGTACCAGCAGCCCCACCCCAGGGGTTCAGCACCCCCCACCCTAGGGTTGTGGTTCAGGCTCCCAGTACCAGCAGCCCCCCACCCTAGGGTTTGGTTCAGGCTCCCAGCACAGCAGCAGCCCCCACCCAGGGTTGCGGTTCAGGCTCCCAGTACCAGCAGCCCCCCACCTGGCTGTGGTTCAGGCTCCAGCACAGCAGCCCCCCACCCTAGGGTTGTGGTTCAGGCTCCCAGTACCAGCAGCCCCCACCAGGTTCAGGCTCCCCACCAGCAGCCCCACCCTAGGGTTGTGGTTCAGGCCCCAGTACCAGCAGCCCCCCACCCCAGGGGTTGTGGTTCAGGCCCCAGTACCAGCAGCCCCCACCCTAGGGCGTGGTTCAGCCCCAGTACCAGCAGCCCCCACCCCAGGGTTGTGGTTCAGCCCCAGTACCAGCAGCCCCCACCCTAGGGGTTGTGGTTCAGGCCCCCAGTACCAGCAGCCCCCCCACCCTAGGTTGTGGTTCAGGCTCCCAAAACAGCAGCCCCACCCTGGGGTTGTGGTCAGGCCCAGTACCAGCAGCCCCCACCCTAGGGGGCTGGTTCAGGCCCAGTACCAGCAGCCCCCACCCTAGGTTGTGGTTCAGGCTCCCCAGTACCAGCAGCCCCCACCCCAGGTTGTCCCACCACCCCCACCCTGGGCTTGGTTCAGGCCCCAGTACCAGCAGCCCCACCTAGGGTGGGTTCAGGCCCCAGACCAGCAGCCCCCACCCTAGGGTTGGCCCAGCCCAGCCAGCGCCCCCACCCTAGGCTGTGGTTCAGGCTCCCAGTCCAGCAGCCCCCCACCCTAGGGTTGTGGTTCAGGCTCCAGTACCAGCAGCCCCCACCCCAGGGGTTCAGGCTCCGCCAGCAGCCCCCACCCTAGGCCGGCCCCACAAACCCCCGGTTCAGCCCAGTACCAGCAGCCCCCACCCTAGGGTTGTGGTTCAGCCCCAGTACCAGCAGCCCCACCCTAGGTGGTTCAGGCCCCAGTACCAGCAGCCCCACCCTAGGGGTTGTGGTTCAGGCTCCCAGTACCAGCAGCCCCACCCCAGGGTTGTGTTCAGGCCCCAGGCACAGCAGCCCCACCCTAGGGGTTGTGGTTCAGGCTCCCAGTACCAGCAGCCCCCACCCCAGGTTGTGGTTCAGGCTCCAGCACCAGCAGCCCCCACCCTAGGGTTGTGGTTCAGGCTCCCAGTACCAGCAGCCCCACCCTAGGGTTGTGGTTCAGGCCCAGTACCACTGCCAGCAGCCCCCACCCTAGGGTTGTGGTTCAGGCCCACCAGCAGCCCCCAAGGTTGGGCCCCAGTACCAGCAGCCCCCACCCTAGGGTTGTGGTTCAGGCTCCAGTACCAGCAGCCCCCACCCTAGGGTGTGGTTCACCCCACCACCCCCACCCTAGGGTGGTTCAGGCTCCCAGTACCAGCAGCCCCCACCCTAGGTTGTTCAGGCTCCCAGCACCAGCAGCCCCCACCCCAGGGCTGTGGTTCAGGCCCCAGTACCAGCAGCCCCACCCTAGGGTTGTGGTTCAGGCTCCCAGTACCAGCAGCCCCCACCCTAGGGGTTGTGGTTCAGGCTCAGTACCAGCAGCCCCCCCACCCTAGGGTTGTGGTTCAGGCCCCAGTACCAGCAGCCCCCACCCTAGGGTTGTGGTTCAGGCCCCAGTACCCAGCCCCACCCCAGGGTGGTTCAGGCCCCACCAGCAGCCCCCCACCCAGGGGCTGGTTCAGGCCCCAGTACCAGCAGCCCCCACCCCAGGCAGGTTCAGGCCCCAGTACCAGCAGCCCCCCACCCAGGGTGGTTCAGGCTCCCAGTACCAGCAGCCCCACCCTAGGGGTTGTGGTTCAGGCCCCAGTACCAGCAGCCCACCCCAGCAGGGTTGTGGTTCAGGCTCAGTACAGCAGCCCCCACCCTAGGTTGTGGTTCAGGCTCCAACCAGCACCCCCACCCTAGGGTGGTTCAGCTCCCAGTACCAGCAGCCCCCCACCCTAGGGGTGTGGTTCAGGCCCCAGTACCAGCAGCCCCCACCCTGGGTTGTGGTTCAGGCTCCCAGTACCAGCAGCCCCCCACCCTAGGGGTTGTGGTTCAGGCCCCAGTACCAGCAGCCCCCCACCCTAGGGTGTGGTTCAGGCCCCCACCACCAGGCCCCCACCCTAGGTTGTGGTTCAGGCTCCCAGTACCAGCAGCCCCCCACCCTAGGGTTGTGGTTCAGGCTCCAGTACCAGCAGCCCCCCACCCTAGGGTTGTGGTTCAGGCTCCAGTACCAGCAGCCCCCACCCTAGGGTTGTGGTTCAGGCCCCAGTACCAGCAGCCCCACCCTAGGGTTGTGGTTCAGGCCCCCAGCACAGCAGCCCCCCACCCTAGGGTTGTGGTTCAGGCCCGCACCAGCAGCCCCCACCCTAGGGTTGTGGTTCAGGCTCCACCAGCGCCCCCACCCAGGGTGGGTTCAGGCCCAGTACCAGCAGCCCCACCCCAGTGTGGTCAGCTCCCAGTACCAGCAGCCCCCACCCTAGGGGTCAGGTTCAGGCTCCCAGCACAGCAGCCCCCACCCCAGGGTTGTGTCCAGGCCCCAGTACCAGCAGCCCCACCTAGGGTTGTGGTTCAGGCCCCAGTACCAGGCCCCCACCCTAGGGTGGTTCAGGCTCCAGTACCAGCAGCCCCCCACCCTAGGGTTGTGGTTCAGGCTCCCAGTACCAGAGCCCCACCCTAGGGTTGTGTCAGGCCCCAGCACAGCAGCCCCCACCCTAGGGGCTGGTTCAGGCTCCCAGTACCAGCAGCCCCCACCCTAGGGTTAGGTTCAGGCTCCCAGTACCAGCAGCCCCCACCCCTGGGGTGTGGTTCAGGCCCCAGTACGCAGCCCCCCACCCTGTTGTGGTTCAGGCCCCCAGTACCAGCAGCCCCCACCCCTAGGGTTGTGGTCCAGGCTCCAGTACCAGCAGCCCCACCCTAGGGGTTGTGGTTCAGGCTCCCAGTACCAGCAGCCCCCACCCTAGGGTTGTGGTTCAGGCTCAGTACCAGCAGCCCCCACCCTAGGTGTCGCTCCAGTACCAGCAGCCCCCACCCTAGGGGTTGTGGTTCAGGCTCCCAGTACCAGCAGCCCCCACCCTAGGTTGTGGTTCAGCCCCCAGCAGCCCCCCACCCTAGGGTTGTGTTCAGGCTCCCAGTACCAGCAGCCCCCCACCCAGTTGTGGTTCAGGCCCACCGCCCACCCCAGGGTGGTTCAGGCTCCCAGTACCAGCAGCCCCACCCTAGGGTTGTGGTTCAGGCTCCCAGTACCAGCAGCCCCCCACCCTAGGGAGGTTCGCCCCAGTACCAGCAGCCCACCTGTGGTGGGTTCAGGCTCCAGTACCAGCAGCCCCACCCTAGGCTTGGTTCAGGCTCAGTACCAGCAGCCCCCCACCCTAGGGTTGTGGTTCAGGCTCCCCAGTATCAGCAGCCCCCACCCCTAGGTTGTGGTTCAGCTCCCAGTACCAGCAGCCCCACCCTAGGTTTGGTTCAGGCTCCCAGTACCAGCAGCCCCCCCACCTGGTTGTGGTTCAGGCCCCAGTACCAGCGCCCACCCTAGGGGTTGTGGTTCAGGCCCCAGCCACAGCCCCACCCCAGGGTTGTGGTCGTCCCAGTACCAGCAGCCCCCACCCTAGGGTTGTGGTTCAGCTCCCAGTACCAGCAGCCCCCACCCCAGGGTTGTGGTCGCCCACCAACCCCACCAGGGTGTGGTCAGGCCCAGACCAGCAGCCCCCACCCTAGGGGTTCAGGCTCCCAGTACCAGCAGCCCCCACCCTAGGGGTTGTGGTTCAGGCCCCAGTACCAGCAGCCCCCACCCTAGGTTGTGGTTCAGGCTCCCAGTACCAGCAGCCCCCCACCCTAGGGGTTGTGGTTCAGGCTCCCAGTACCAGCAGCCCCCACCCAGGGTTGCGGTTCAGGCTCCCAGTACCAGCAGCCCCCACCCCTAGGGTTGTGGTTCAGGCTCCCAGTACCAGCAGCCCCCACCCTAGGTTGTGGTTCAGGCTCCCAGTACCAGCAGCCCCCCACCCTAGGGTTGTGGTTCAGGCTCCCAGCACAGCAGCCCCCACCCTAGGTTGTGTTCAGGCTCCCAGTACCAGCAGCCCCCCACCCTAGGGTTGTGGTTCAGGCTCCCAGTACCAGCAGCCCCCACCAGGGTTGTGGTTCAGGCTCCCAGTACTAACTGGCCCTTGTGATGTATTGCGGCAATAAAATAAACTGTGAGGCGGGACCCTGTGGTAGGCCTCTGTTGTTCCTGGTACATTATTACTGTTTTAATTGTTATTTTTGTCAACATTCAAGACGAGTAGACAGACAAGGGGCACACTACAGTTGGCCAGTTTACACTTATGTGTCACTTATGCTGCCATCCCAATATTATCTAAAGCATTAACACTTTCACTAAAATTAAATCGCAATTAATCACAAAATAACTCAAAATAATGACAGAAAAGATCAACAGTTGAGTACAGTAAACCCAGAGTTACTGAACATGCATGATATAATCCTTGGCAGCGTCCAGCACCTCCCACCACCTTGTGACGCATCCACTAACTTGAGCTTTAGTACCACGACCTCCAGATTGGCCGGGTTCCTCCTGGGCCCGGCTAGGGCTTACTCTTACCGCAATACGGACTTCTCACCAGCCACGCGGACCAAGATCCTCAAAGTTTCGTAAGTTAAATGAAAGTTAGGTATGGAGAGCACATTAATCTGTGGCAAAGACTCAATGAAACGTCGATGTCATTCAACCCATCACATTTTTGTTGTTACTACGATTGTTACCTACAAGCTTTCTCACACAACCAGAAATTCTTACCTTACGAATCTTGTGAGATGTGTGACCGTACACGAGCACTTATTCCCAGTTGGTCCATAGAGTCCCGTTGTTGTGCCACGGTGAGACAGAGACCCTGTTTATTCTTTACTGTCTCATCACCACCAACTCGTTCCGCTCAGTTTTACCGCCAGCGGATATGTTTAGTTTTTATAATGTCTCACATATTATATACTTAAAGTGTTCTCTTTCTGGCGACTTAGACTTGTTATTCTTTTGTTCAATGACCCGATCGTTCTCGACTCTTGAAGGAAACTAGTTCACTTCAGTCCATCCACACGTTAGTAGACGTCACCAAACGTAGAGTGAGAGGCGATATGACCGATGTGTATAAATAGAAGTCAGGGTTAAACAAAGGTGATACAACATAACAACATAAAGTGGAAGAAACTGCAGCGGACCGATTGGCCCATACTGGGCAGTCCCGTTTACACCCAACCCCTATTACTCATATATTCATACAACCTATGTTTGAAGCTATCCAGCGTATTAGAGTTAATGATGATGTTTGGTAATTTATTCCACTCATCCACTACTCTATTTCCAAACCAATGGTTACCTATCTCGCGCCTAAATCTGAAT
>NW_024725881.1:0-27500 GCF_018991925.1 Homarus americanus | reverse complement strand
AGAGTTGACAGCGATGCTGACATTTGGCAGGGAACCATAGGGAGAAATAGACTAGGCAATAATCCCAATGGCCTGCTTCTCCTCAGCAAGTGTGCTGCACCAACCTCACTATCACCAATACCTTGTTGAGACAGGCCGACAAGTTCAAGGGTTCGTGGCAACACCCACGATCCAAACACTGGCATCTCATTGACTACATTATTGTCAGAGAAAGAGATGCCGAGGTGTCCTCATCACCCGTGCCATGCGTGACTCAGACCACTGGGACACTGATCATCAGATCGTCCAAGCCAAGCTCTTACTTCACATTGACCCAAAGCTGCAGAGGCAGCAAGCCTCCAGAAGAGGTTTTAACACTAAGCGTCTGGAGGATCCAGCGGTAGCACATGCTTTCAGAGAGCAGCTCGAACATGGGCTGATAAACAACCCAACAACAAAAACGCCAAATCTCAGTGCAGAATGGGTGATATTCTCGACACTATGGGACAAAAACCTGCAGAGACCCTCGGCGAGATATAAAGAAGACACCAGGACTGTTTTGATGAAAATGACCCGGCAATCAATGTACTCGTCGATGATAAACGTGCTGTTTTAACTGTTTGGAAGAGCAACCCTTAGTCTCGGACCAAACCTGATACCTTCCACAAGAAGAAAACGGCGGCCAAGCGGGAACTTCTCAATCTAAAGAACGACTGGCTTAATAATAATGCATGTGGAGCACAAAAATTTGCAAATCAACACAAAATGAGCGAATTTTTCAATTCGACTAAAAACATTATGGGCAAATCACTCGTGGCGCGGTCCCCCTCCACTCATCCGACAGTAACTCATTAATTAAAGACGATGAACTGGAAGGAGCATTGTCATTCACTGCTCAACCAAAACACCGATGTGAATGTCCTGACAACACCACGATGGAATGAACGGCAGTGTCCTGCACAATGGCACAAAGCCTGGTTCTCCCCATCCAAACGGGGGTAAAACAAGGGTGTGTACTGGCACCAACTCTCTTTCCATTTTCTTGGCTGCCTTCCTTACTCGTGCCAGTGACAATTTAGCCGGCGGGGTGGACATCCAGTACCGGATGAAGGGTCTTTTCAACATAAAATGACTCCAGGTAGGAACAAAGGTGTCGACAGCTTCCATTACTGAGTTTCAGCATGCAGACGACCTCACCCTTGTCGCTCACACTGAACTCGACCTACAGGAGATCCTGAACACCTACGACGATTCTCTTTCAGCCTGCCCCTGGTTCAGCCACACCTCCACCCACCCAGCTTAACGGTACTACCCTCTCTAATGTTACCCACTTTAAGTATCTCTGCTCCCACCTGTCCACCATCGCGGACATCGATGAAGAGATTCAGTATGGGATCATATGTGCATCTCAAGCCTTTGGCAGACTCCATACCCGTGTCTTCAGCTGTAGGGAACTGAAATTATCTACAAAGTTACATATATATCGAGCAGTGGTCCTCCCTACCCTCCTACATGGCAGTGAGACATGGGTCACATACAGGAGGCACCTCATGGCACTTAAAACTTCACCAACGTAGTCTCGTTCCATCCTCCGAGTTCACTGGGAAGACAAGAGCACAAATGCCAGTATTCTTGACACCAACTGTAGGAGCATCGAAGCTACCATGAAAAACTGCGCTGGACTGGCTCATGTTATCCGCATGGACGACAGTATACTGCCAAAAGCACTACTTTACAGTCACCTAACGAATAGTAAACGTAACGCTGGCGGGCAACTGAAAAGGTATAAGAATAGTCTTAAGGCAAACCTGAAAAAGTGCCAAATCGACCCTCACCTGGGAGACGATTACTCACCGTAACGCTTGAAGGAGCACCACACGAGGTATCAATACTTACGAGTTAGCCCGACTGCATAACAAGGCAGAGAAGCGCAAACGCCCGCACTAGATGTAACCCCCACATGTGCAACATCTGTCGACCTGCCGGTTCCGTATCGGCCTCTTTAATCACCTCAGAACTCACCAACGAAGGTGACATCCACAATAACTCATATCATTGTATCACAGCTGGATGATCGTCATACTCGATTCCGAGTGGCAGCAAAGTAGTAGTAGTAGTAGTAGTAATAGTAACAGTAGTAGTGTGTGTGTGTGTGTGTGTACCTTTTTCTGTGGCGTGTTCCTTTGTGTAATTTTTCGCTTGGTCAGGTCGGTTTAGGTCGAGCGGGTTTAGAGTTGGCCGGTTTAGGTTAGGTTTAAAGACTGCAGTATACATTATTTAGTATCAGTGAATCATACAAAGTCACCTATTAAAGTATCGCAACAAGAGCACTAACACAGCATCACTACTGTACTGGACTGTGTATAGTTATTTCGTGTGTATTAAGACGACAGTAGGAGCCTGTACACGAGAATAATATTGTTATTTTCATCTAACCTAACCTAACCTAACGCTACTACAACCTAACCTTACCATAACCTAACCTAATCTTACCATAACCTAACCTAACCGTACCATAACCTAACCTAACCTAACCTAACCGTACCATAACCCTACTAACTAAATCTTACATAACCTTCTTCTTACATCATAACCCTACCTAACCCTAACCTAACCATAACCTAACCTAATCTTACCATAACCTAACGTAACCAACCTTACCATCACCTAACGTAACCTAACCTAACCTAATCCCATAACCTAACGTAACCAAACCTTACTCCTAACGTAACATTACCATAACCTAATCTTACCATAACCTAACGAAACCGTACCATAACCTAATCTTACCATAACCATAACTTTACCCTATAATCGTACCATAACCTAACCTAACCATAACCCAACCTAGAGTGATTGGATGATACGAGTTGTCGAAGGTAATCAGTACTGAGCACAGAGACCCTTACAACGAACACTTACCACAACGAACACTTACCACAACAAACACTTACCACAACAAACACTTATAACAACAAACACTTATAACAACAAACACTTATCACAACAAACACTTATAACAACAAACACTTATACCTTATATCAACAAACACTTATCACTTACACATTACATTTATAAGTTGTTCAACATTATCTAAAGACTTTAATAAGTTTAGTTAATAACGTTCACTAAACTAGATATATACACAGTACATCAGGTTAGGTTAGGTTAGGTTCACTAAACGTTCACTAAACTAGATATATACACAGTACATCAGGTTAGGTTAGGTTAGGTTCACTAAACGTTCACTAAACTAGATATATACACAGTACATCAGGTTAGTTAGGTTAGGTTCACTAAACGTTCACTAAACTAGAATCATACATTACATCAGGTTAGGTTAGGTTAGGTTTACTAAACGTTCACTAAACTAGATATATACACAGTACATCAGGTTAGGTTAGGTTAGGTTAAGTGGTAGAGTGGTTCACTAAACGTTCACTAAACTAGATTTATACACAGTATCAGGTTTGGGATTGGGTTCACTAAACTAGATATATACACAGTACATCAGGTTAGGTTATGTTAGGTTCACTAAACTAGATATATACACAGTACATCAGGTCAACATCATAATAAAGAATATTAATTAATTCCGTGTTGGAGTAAGGAGCGCCTGCGTATACGGGGACAATAAAACCAACTTTACGATGGGTCGCTGTTTAAGGCCAGGAAACTTCATTCCCATTCATGACCTGAATAACCAAAAGGACGGCAGAGGAGAGGCTGAACGGCCCTACAGACGAAGGTGGTGCAGCCCAGGGAGAGGCTGAACGGCCCTACAGACGAAGGACCCAGCAGCCAGGGAGAGGCTGAACGGCCTAGACGAAGGTGGTGCAGCCCAGGGAGAGGCTGAACGGCCCTACAGACGAAGGTGGTGCAGCCCAGGGAGAGGCTGAACGGCCCTACAGACGAAGGCGGGTGGTGCAGCCCAGGAGAGGCTGAACGGCCCTACAGACGAAGGTGGTGCAGCCCAGGGAGAGGCTGAACGGCCCTACAGACGAAGGTGGTGCAGCCCAGGGAGAGGCTGAACGGCCCTACAGACGAAGGTGGTGCAGCCCAGGAGAGGCTGAACGGCCTACAGACGAAGGTGGTGCAGCCCAGGGAGAGGCTGAACGGCCCTACAGACGAAGGTGGTGCAGCCCAGAGAGGCTGAACGGCCCTACAGACGAGAAGGCAGCCCAAGGAGAGGCTGAACGGCCCTACAGACGAAGGTGGTGTCAGCCCAGGGAGAGGCTGAACGGCCCTACAGAGAAGGTGGTGCAGCCCAGGAGAGGCTGAACGGCCCTACAGACGAAGGTGGTGCAGCCCAGGGAGAGGCTGAACGGCCCTACAGACGAAGGTGGTGCAGCCCAGGGAGAGGCTGAACGGCCCTACAGACGAAGGTGGTGCAGCCCAGGAGAGCTGAACGGCCCTACAGACGAAGGTGGTGCAGCCCAGGGAGAGGCTGAACGGCCCTACAGACGAAGGACGCCAGCAGCCCAGGGAGAGGCTGAACGGCCCTACAGACGAAGGTGGTGCAGCCCAGGGAGAGGCTGAACGGCCCTACAGACGAAGGTGGTGCAGCCCAGGGAGAGGCTGAACGGCCCTACAGACGAAGGTGGTGCAGCCCAGGGAGAGGCTGAACGGCCCTACAGACGAAGGTGGTGCAGCCCAGGGAGAGGCTGAACGGCCCTACAGGAGGCGGGACGCCAGCAGCCCAGGGAGAGGCTGAACGGCCCTACAGACGAAGGTGGTGCAGCCCAGGAGAGGCTGAACGGCCCTACAGACGAAGGTGGTGCAGCCCAGGAGAGGCTGAACGGCCCTACAGACGAAGGTGGTACCCAGGGAGAGGCTGAACGGGCTCTACAGACGAAGTGGTGCAGCCCAGGGAGAGGGGTGAACGGCCCACAGACGAAGGTGGTGAGGGTACAGTTGATGAAGGCACCGGCGGTGATGTAGGTGACAGAGGTAGCAGCGCACTGCATGACCTAACACAACCAAACACAACCCAACACAACCCAACACAACACAACCCAACACAACCCAACCAACACAACCCAACCCAACCTAACACAACCTAACCTAACACAACCCAACCCAACACAACCCAACAACCCAACACAACACAACCTAACACAACCCAACCCAACACAACCCAACCCAACCTAACACAACCAACCTAACACAACCCAACCCAACACAACCCAACCTAACACAACCTGACACAACCTAACACAACCAAACCTAACACAACCCAAAACAACCCAACCCAACCTAACACAACCCAACACAAAAACAACCCAACCCAACCTAACACAACCCAACCCAACCTAACACAACCCAACCCAACCTAACACAACCTAACCAACCAACACAACCCAACCCAACCTAACACAACCTAACCTAACCCAACCTAACACAACCCAACCCAACAACCCAACACAACACAACCCAACCTAACCCAACCTAACACAAGCCAACCTAACACAACCTAACACAACCAAACCTAACACAACCCAACACAACACAACCCAACCTAACCCAACCTAACACAACCTAACACAACCCAACCTAACACAACCCAACCTAACACAACCTAACACAACCCAACCTAACACAACCTAACACAACCCAACCTAACACAACCAAACCTAACACAACCCAACACAACCCAACCAAAACAACCCAACACAACCCAACCCAACCAAACCCAACCCAACCCAACCTAACACAACCCAACCCAACCTAACACAACCCAACCCAACCCAACACAACCCAACCAACACAACCCAACCTAACACAACCCAACCCAACCTAACACAACCCAACACAACCCAACCCAAACAACCCAACACAACCCAACCCAACCCAACCCAACCCAACCCAACCTAACACAACCCAACCCAACCTAACACAACCCAACCCAAACCAACACAACCCAACCCAACCTAACACAACCCAACCTAACACAACCCAACCTAACCTAACACAACCCAACCCAACCTAACCCAACCCAACCCAACATAACCCAACCCAACCTAACACAACCCAACCCAACCTAACACAACCCAACCCAACCTAACACAACCCAACCTAACACAACCCAACCTAACACAACCAACCCAACCTAACACAACCCAACCCAACCTAACCCAACCCAACCTAACACAACCCAACCCAACCTAACACAACCCAACCCACCTAACAACCCAACCCAACTCAACCAACCCAACCTAACACAACCCAACCTAACACAACCCAACACAACCCAACCTAACACAACCCAACCCAACACAACACAACCCAACCAAACCTAAACACCAGCTCTTCCTTTCCTTTCCACACTTCATTTCCACCTCTCACCGCTATCATTCCCTCCTTTATTAACGTCTCTATAAACCATCCATATAAAAAAGATGATAGGTAACTAAACGATAATTCACGTCATATAACAAAAAAATTCAAGGTATAATTTTAAACTAGCTAACGAGTGATTACCTCCTGTTAACAAGGCAGTTGATTGGTCAGAGAATAAAGCAGTATAGGTGAAGTTATCGGGTCTTTTATATAACAACAACTACGAAATATTAAGAAAAACACATCATTCACCACCTCATTCATCACCTCATTCAACCCATCATTCATCACCTCATTCAACCCATCATTCATCACCTCATTCAGCCCATCATTCATCACCTCATTCAACCCATCATTCATCACCTCATTCAACCCATCATTCATCACCTCATTCATCACCTCATTCAACCCATCATTCATCACCTCATTCAGCCCATCATTCATACCTCATTCAGCCCATCATTCATCACCTCATTCAGCCCATCAATTCAACCCATCATTCATCACCTCATTCAACCCATCATTCATCACCTCATTCAACCCATCATTCATCACCATTCAACCCATCATTCATCACCTCATTCAACCCATCATTCATCACCTCATTCAACCATCATTCATCACCTCATTCAACCCATCATTCATCACCTCATTCAACCCATCATTCATCACCCATTATAATTACATACAATTCTGTTTCCAAAACTATAGGGCCTCTCTTAAGTTAACTCTCCCAGACTAGGGACGTGCAGGTTAAGAAGCTCAGGATTAAAAGTTCCCCTAAACTCAAGTCAAATCAATGTCTTAAGTTAACTCTCCCCAGACTGAGGGACATGCAGGTTAAGAGGCTCAGGATTAAGAGTTCCCTAAACTCAAGTCAAGTAACTGTGTCTTAAGTTAACTCTCCCAGACTGAGGGACGTGTAGGTTAAGAGGCTCAGGATTAAAGAGTTCCCCTAAACTCAAGTCAAGTAACTGTGTCTTAAGTTAACTCTCCCAGACTGAGGGACAAGCAGGTTAAGAGGCTCAGGATTAAAGAGTTCCCCTAAGCTCAAGTCAAGTAACTGTGTCTTAAGTTAACTCTCCCAGACTGAGGAACATGCAGGTTAAGAGGCTCAGGATTAAAGAGTTCCCCTAAACTCAAGTCAAGTAACTGTGTCTTAAGTTAACTCTCCCAGACTGAGGGACATGCAGGTTAAGAGGCTCAGGATTAAAGAGTTCCCCTAAACTCAAGTCAAGTAACTGTGGTAAAATACAGCTTGAAATTGCACACTTTGTATATTATCTCGTATGTCCAAGTTTGTCTCTTGTTATTAGTGGACAAGTGTTACATACTTCACGGGGGAGTACACAGCTTCGAGTCTCTCAGTCTTGTATATATACATGTGTAAGAAGTAAACAGTGGAAAGACTTAACCAAAAATAGAAGCATTTTCGCCGGTCAGGTGTGCTGTACTGGGGGCCGTCTGGCTTGTAAAGATATCAGAGACTCGATTCGATATGGTGAACACATTACAATAATCCAAGGCTCATAGGGTAGCTAGGCTCACCACCTGAAGCGTTGTTTATTCCGTTCTTTGTTTGGTGCGGGGTTGGTTTACGCAGGATGGACGGTACAATACACAAGTTCCTCGCCTTATAACACCTGTTTTACTTCTCGTGAAGTTTGAGACGACTTAAACCAATGCCCAGTGAGGACATTGTTTCTGACGGTACTCATACACTCAAGTGGAGATGGATCGAGTCGCCCTGTCTGGTGAGTGAACAGTTGTATAGGTAATGGACTGGTAAACAACGGTACTGTGCCACACTCTTATGGTTAATGTGGGTCTTTGTCTTATGGTTAATGTGGGTCTTTGTCTTATGGTTAATGTGGGTCTTTGTCTTATGGTTAATGTGGGTCTTTGTCTTATGGTTAATGTGGGTCTTTGTCTTATGGTTAATGTGGGTCTTTGTCTTATGGTTAATGTGGGTCTTTGACTCTCTACAGAATCGTTCAGGATGCCACAGGTCACTCATGATCACTGACCGCCCCCTTCCTCCACCAGTCATACACTCATCCAGTACATCTGTTTCCAGGTAATGAGGTCAGTGCCCACTACCTTAGCAACTGGAACATTTAATTCCAAATCTCCAAACCAAACCAAACCAAACCTAACCTAACCTAACCTAACCTAACCTAACCTAACCTAACCTAACCTAACCTCACCTCACCTCACCTCACCTCACCTCACCTCACCTCACCTAACCTAACCTAACCACACGGGAGACTGTAGAGAACAACAGTACAAGAGCCATAGCCAGTATATCGTTGTTAAAGGTCACGTATATGGCTATTTAATTAACACTGGAACATCCCATTTAACTTTAGTGTAGAGACAGATTGCGTGTTGAAGATCTCCATAGGTATTTCCTCTCCATCTCTTTGCTTAAGCTGTCAACGTTGGGTTAATTTGACTCCCAAACTGATTCTCTTATCTTATGGAGTGTAAACAGCGGCGGTTGAAGCTCCCCTTACCACACTAGACAACACTTGGTAAACTTATGGCGGGAAACACACCCAGCTGCTCACTGGTCAATAGTCAATTACATTATTCTAATTAGAAATATATCAAATTAATTCAAAGTCTGAGTTTTGACAACCCAGTATGAGCCTCGTCTGCCTGGTGTGATCTGCCCCGTGTACAGTATGTAGTTCCTCATCACCTGTTATACTTGTAGGCCTATCATGGTGTAGGCCTATCATGGTGTAGGTCTATCATGGTGTAGGCCTATCATGGTGTAGGTCTATCATGGTGTAGGCCTATCATGGTGTAGACCTATCATGGTGTAGACCTATCATGGTGTAGGTCTATCATGGTGTAGGCCTATCATGGTGTAGGTCTATCATGGTGTAGGTCTATCATGGTGCAGGCCTATCATGGTGTAGGTCTATCATGATGTAGGTCTATCATGATGTAGGCCTATCATGGTGTAGGTCTATCATGGTGTAGCCCTATCATGGCGTAGGTCTATCATGTTGTAGGCCTATCATGGTGTAGGCCTATCATGGTGTAGGTCTATCATGGTGTAGGCCTATCATGGTGTATCTCCAGCAGACAAGAGTCCCATTACCCTGCAAGAGCTATCATGTTATTTACTATACTACAGGAAGGTTCAGCCACACGAGACCAAAGTTTCCTCGACACATGTTGCTAACTCGTTGGTTTTTATTGCTGGTAATTATATGTTAAATCACTATAATATTAACCAAGATAAAAAATAAATAAAATAAAATAAATAAAAAGATGAGAATCCCGAGGTGCCGACATAACATAACTCTCAAGTCGTTCCCAAATATTACCAAAAGCGTCGAGTATAATGTTGGCTCGCTCACCATACACAAGACGCACCAAAAGAAATAACCTAACCTAACGTAACCGTACCATAACCTAACGTAACCTTACCATAACCTAACGTAACGGTACCTTAACCAAACGTAACCGTACCTTAACCAAACGTAACCGTACCTTAACCTAACGTAACCGAACCATAACCTAACGTAACCTAACCATAACCTAACGTAACAGAACCATAACCTAACGCAACCGAACCATAACCTAACGTAACCTTACCATAACCTAACGTAACCTTACCATAACCTAACGTAACGGTACCTTAACCAAACGTAACCGTACCTTAACCAAACGTAACCGTACCTTAACCTAACGTAATATTTTCAACAGTTTTCACCACCGAAAATTTAAACGCATGATGCAGGCACCGACTCTGTTTGAGATAGTGAAGATTCAGAGATAGTGAAGAAAACAAATTAAGTGAGATAGTAGTGACTAGTAACGATGTTAGTAAGCAAATAGACAAACTAAAGCCTAATAAGTCACCTGGTCCCGATGAGATATTGCCAGAGTATTAAAGGAATGTAAGGAAGAGCTTAGTATGCCCTTAGCAAAGTTGTTTAACATGTCCTTAAAAACAGGTGTAGTACCAGAATCCTGGAGGATAGCGAATGTAATACCGATTTTCAAGAAGGGGGATAGATCACTATCCTCTAACTACCGCCCAATCAGTCTAACATCAATAGTAGGCAAATTACTGGAAGTAATCATTTCAAACTCTATTCGAAATCACCTGGAGAAGCACCGATTGAGCAATGATTCCCAGTAAGGCTTCACAAGCGGACGTTCTTGCCTAACTAATCTATTAACATTCTTTTCATCAGTTTTCGAATCGGTGGACGAGGGGCACAATTATGATGTGGTATATCTCGACTTTAGTAAAGCCTTTGACAGAGTCCCCCACGAAAGACTAAATAGAAAGGTAGAAGCTCATGGCATCAAAGGTGACATCCTTAAATGGATTAGGGCGTGGTTACAGGACAGGAAACAGCGAGTGAGCATTAACGGCACTAAGTCCCATTGGAGCAACGTCATAAGTGGAGTTCCCCAAGGCTCAGTACTTGGACCATTATTGTTTATTATATACATAAACGACATAGATATCGGCATAGACAGCAACATAAGTAAATTTGCTGATGACACTAAAATAGGACGTGTTATGAAATCTGACGAGGACTCGGCAAAACTACAGGAAGATCTAAACAAATTTTTCGAATGGTCTGAAAAATGGCAGATGAAATTCAACGTCGACAAATGTAAAGTACTCAGTATAGGAGATGTAAACAGGGAAACCAGATACCAGATGAACAACGATGCCATAGAGAAATCCGACTGCAAGAGAGATTTAGGAGTAATGATAAGTAGGAACCTTAAGCCAAGTAAACAATGTGTTTTTGCTCGTAACAAGGCTAATAAAGTACTTGGGTTCATACAATGGAGTGTTAGTTACAAGACTAGCGAGGTCATCCTAAAACTGTATCTTGCTCTTGTGAGACCACACCTGGATTACGCAGTTCAGTTCTGGTCACCGTATTACAGAATGGATATAGAATCCTTGGAAAGAATTCACAGGAGAATGACAAGACTAATCCCGGGCATTAGGAACCTTCAGTATAGAGACAGGTTAAAGCATCTTAATTTGCACTCCCTTGAGAGACGTAGAGCGAGGGGCGACCTGATAGAGGTGTATAAGTGGAAGGCAGGGCTAAACAAAGGGGACATTACAAAGGTACTCAAACTATCAACCAGGAGCGAACTCGTAACAATGGTTTTAAATTAGACAAATTTAGATTTAGGCGTGAAATAGGTAAACACTGGTTTGGAAACAGAGTAGTGGATGAATGGAACAAGTTACCAAATATCATCATTAACTCGAATACGCTGAATTGCTTCAAACATAGGTTGGATGCTCATATGAGCAATAGGGGTTGGGTGTAAACGGGACTGCCCAGTATGGGCCAATAGGCCCGCTGCAGTTTCCTCCATTCTTATGTTCTTATGTTAACCGAACCGTAACCTAACCATAACCTAACGTAACCTAACCATAACCTAACGTAACCTAACCATAACCTAACGTAACCTAACCATTACCTAATCATGTTGCTGGATATTATAACAACTCTCTGGCCGACAATGTTACTACCAAGTGAACGAGGTACAGGCTGGTCTTCCTTAGGACACCACGGGTAAATAAATAAATAAATAAATAAATAAATTATCTTCAGTTGCGTAATAAGAGGTGGGTGTTTGCCCTATATATGAACAGTTTAAAGTAGTAAACGGGGTAGGTTAGGTTTAAAGAGTTTAAAGTAGTAAACGGGGTAGGTTAGGTTTAAAGAGTTTAAAGTAGTAAACGGGTTAGGTTAAAGTTTAAAGAGTTTAAAGTAAACGGGTGGTTAGGTTCAGGGTTTAAAGTAGTAAACGGTAGGTTAGGTTTTTTAAAGTTGGGGGCGTTAGGAAGGTAAACAAGTTAGTTTAAACAGGGTAAAGGTTTAAAGTAGTAAACGGGGTAGGTTAGGTTTAATTTAAAGTAGTAAACAGGGTAGGATTGGGTTTAAAGTTTAAAGTAAAACGGGGTAGGTTAGGTTTAAAGAGTTTAAAGTAGTAAACGGGTAAGGTTAGGTTTAAAGGGTTTAAAGTAGTGGGTGGGTTGGTTGGAAAAGTAGTAAAGGGGTAGGGTTTTGAGGTTTAAAGGGAAAAGTAGTAAACGTTAGTGTAAAGTGGGTTTAGGGTTTAAAGTAGGGGGTAGTTTAAGGGTTTAGTAGGAACAGGTGGGAGGTTAGGTTTAAGAGTTTAAAAATGCGGGTGTTAGGTTTAAAGAGTAAGTTAGAGACTAAGAGTTTAAAATGTAAACAGGGTAGTTAGGTTTAGGATTTAAAGTAGTAAACGGGTGGTTAGGTTTCTGGTTTGTAGTAAACGGACAGGTTTTTAAAGAGTTTAAAGTAGTAGTTAGGTTATTTAAAGAGTTTAAAGTAGTAAAGGGGGAGGTTGGGTTTAAAGCATGTAACGGGGTAGGTTGGTACTGAAGATTTGAAAGGTGGGTAGGTTAGGTTAGGTTTAAAGTAGTAAACAGGGTAGAGTTAGGTTTAAAGGTTTAAAATAATAGTAAGCAGGGTAGGTTAGGTTTAAAGAGTTTAAAGTAGTAAGCAGGGTGGGTTGGGTTTATAGAGTTTAAAGTAGTAAACAGGGGTTTAAAGGAGGTTTAAAATAGACAGTTTAAAGGTTTAAAAGTAGTGAGGCAGGGTGGTTGGGTTTGGGTTTTAAGTAGTAACAGGAGTGGGATTTAGGTTAGGTTCAGAAGTAATCAAGCAGAGGGTTAAGGTTTAAGGTTTAAAGTAGTAAACGAGGTTGGTTAGAGTTTAAAGGTTTAAGTAGTAAGCAGGATTGGGTTAGGTTGGGTTTAAAGGGCACATAGGGTTTGGGTTAGGTTTAAGAAATGACGGCTTGGGAGTAGGTTAGGTTTAGGGTTTAAAGTTTAAAGTAGTAAACAGGGTAGGTTAGGTTTAAAGGTTTAAAGTAGTAAACGGGGTTAGGTTTAAAGTTAGGGGTAGGTTTAAAAGGGTTTAAAGTAGTAAACGAAAGGGTTGGTTAGGTTTAAAGAGTTTAAAGTAATAGGACAGGGGTGGGATTTAGAGTTTAAAGAGTTTAAAGTAGTGAGACCCAGGGGTAAGGATTAGGTTTAAAGAGTTTAAAGTAGTAAACAGGGGTTGGGTTAGGTTTAAAGAGTTTAAAGTAGTAAACAAGGAGTGGGATTAGGTTTAAAGTTTAAAGTAGTAAACAGGGTAGGATTTAGGTTAGGTTTAAAAGTAAGTAAAACAGAGATTAGGTTAGGTTAGGTTTAAAGTAGTAAACAGGGGTAGGTTAGGTTTAAAGGGTTTAAAGTAGTAAACAGGATAGGTTAGGTTTAAAGGGTTTAGGTTTTAAAGTAGTAAACAGGGGTTGAGTTAGGTTTAAAGAGTTTAAAAGTAGTAAACAGGTTAGAGTTAGGGTTTAAAGAGTTTAAAGTAGTAAGCAAGGGGTAGGTTAGTTTAGAGAGTTTAAAAAGGTTAGGTTTAAAGGGTTTAAAGTAGTAAACAGGATAGGTTAGGTTTAAAGGGTTTAAAGTAGTAAACGGGGAAGGTTAGGTTTAAAGAGTTTAAAGTAGTAAACGGGTTAGGTTAGGTTTAAAGAGTTTAAAGTAGTAAACGGGGTAGGTTAGGTTTAAAGGGTTTAAAGTAGTAAACGGGGTAGGTTAGGTTTAAAGAGTTTAAAGTAGTAGACGGGGTAGGTTAGGTTTAAAGAGTTTAAAGTAGTAGACGGGGTAGGTTAGGTTTAAAGAGTTTAAAGTAGTAAACGGGGTAGGTTAGGTTTAAAGAGTTTAAAGTAGTAAACGGGGTAGGTTAGGTTTAAAGAGTTTAAAGTAGTAAACAGGGTAGGTTAGGTTAGGTTTAAAGTAGTAAACAGGGTAGGTTAGGTTAGGTTTAAAGTAGTAAACGGGGTAGGTTAGGTTTAAAGGGTTTAAAGTAGTAAACAGGATAGGTTAGGTTTAAAGGGTTTAAAGTAGTAAACGGGGAAGGTTAGGTTTAAAGAGTTTAAAGTAGTAAACGGGTTAGGTTAGGTTTAAAGAGTTTAAAGTAGTAAACGGGGTAGGTTAGGTTTAAAGGGTTTAAAGTAGTAAACGGGGTAGGTTAGGTTTAAAGAGTTTAAAGTAGTAGACGGGGTAGGTTAGGTTTAAAGAGTTTAAAGTAGTAGACGGGGTAGGTTAGGTTTAAAGAGTTTAAAGTAGTAAACGGGGTAGGTTAGGTTTAAAGAGTTTAAAGTAGTAAACGGGGTAGGTTAGGTTTAAAGAGTTTAAAGTAGTAAACAGGGTAGGTTAGGTTTAAAGAGGTTTAAAGTAGTAAACAGGGTAGGTTAGGTTAGGTTTAAAGTAGTAAACAGGGTAGGTTAGGTTTAAAGTAGTAAACAGGGTAGGTTAGGTTTAAAGGGTTAAAGTAGTAAACCAGGGTGGGTTAGGTTAGGTTTAAAGTAGTAAACAGGGTAGGTTAGGTTTAAAGGGTTTAAAGTAAACAGGGTAGGTTAGGTTTAAAGTAGTAAGCAGGGTAGGTTAGGTTAGGTTTAAAGTAGTAAACAGGGTGGGTTAGGTTAGGTTTAAAGTAGTAAACAGGGTGAGTTATGTTTAAAGGGTTTAAAGTAGTAAACAGGGTAGGTTAGGTTAGGTTTAAAGTAGTAAACAGGGTAAGTTAGGTTTAAAGGGTTTAAAGTAGTAAACAGGGGTGGGTTGGGTTAGGTTTAAAGTAAACGGGGTGGAGTTAGGTTTAAAGTAGTAAACAGGGTAGGTTAGGTTTAAAGGGTTTAAAGTAGTAAACAGGGTGGGTTAGGTTAGGTTTAAAGTAGTAAACAGGGTAGGTTAGGTTAGGTTTAAAGTAGTAAACAGGTGGGTTAGGTTAGGTTTAAAGTAGTAAACAGGGTAGGTTAGGTTTAAAGTAGTAAACAGGTGGGTTAGAGTTAGGTTTAAAGTAGTAAACAGGGTGGGTTAGGTTTAAAAGGTTTAAAGTAGTAAACAGGGTAGGTTAGGTTAGGTTTAAAGTAGTAAACGGGGTAGGTTAGGTTTAAAGTAGTAAACAGGGGTAGGTTAGGTTTAAAGTAGTAAACAGGGTAGGTTAGGTTAGGTTTAAAGTAGTAAACGGGGTGGGTTAGGTTAGGTTTAAAGTAGTAAACAGGGTGGGTTAGGTTAGGTTTAAAGTAGTAAACAGGGTAGGTTAGGTTTAAAGTAGTAAACAGTGGAGTTAGGTTAGGGTTTAAAGTAGCAAACGGGTAGGTTAGGTTTAAAGTAGTAAACAGGGCAGGTTAGGTTTAAAGTAGTAAACAGGGTGGGTTAGGTTTAAGTAGTAAACAGGGTAGAGTTACGTTAGGTTTAATGTAGTAAACAGGGTAGGTTAGGTTTAAAGGGTTTAAAAGTAGTAAACAGGGGTAGGTTAGGTTAGGTTTAAAGTAGTAAACAGGGTAGAGTTAGGTTTAAAGGGTTTAAAGTAGTAAACAGGGGTAGGTTAGGTTTTAAAGTAGTAAACAGGGTAGGTTAGGTTTAAAGGGTTTAAAAGTAGTAAAACAGGTGGGTTAGAGTTAGGTTAAGTAGTAAACAGGATAGGTTAGGTTAGGTTTAAAGTAGTAAACCAGGGTAGGTTAGGTTAGGTTTAAAGTAGTAAACGGGGTAGGTTAGGTTAGGTTTAAAGTAGTAAACGAGGGTAGGTTAGGTTAGGTTTAAAGTAGTAAACGGGGTAGGTTAGGTTAGGTTTAAAGTAGTACACCAATAAAATTTAATACTAAAGAAAACCATAAAATAATCACATCACTTTTACCTTGTGTTTCAAAACTTTGATGACGTGGATGATAAAGGTGCACACACACACACACACACACACACGAGTCATCATCCCCTTTAACACATTAAATCACACACTCGGGCTCTCACAAACAGGTGGAACACGACCGGCCGCTGGAACACACCTTATGTGATCTACTGTAGGTTAGGTGTTCAAGCCATCCCCTGCTGTACACAGAGCCCCATGCCAGGGGCGGATCCAGATGGGGTGTCCTGGGGGTTTGGACCCCCCTCTATTCATCAGAAGACTCCAATAAATATATTTAACGCAGTATTGTACTCAGGCGTTGTTATAGTAAAAAGTAATTACTATTAACCTCAGAATATCTCCTAATATCTTGTGCACAGAACTTCAAAATGACCCTCATGCCCCCCCATCACCTTTTGATATTCCTGGATCCCCAAGGCACTTAACGTCATCTGACCTGACCTGACCTGACCTATAACCAAAGAACTCTTTAAGGAAACAATGATGTCAGCGTCAGAGACAAAATATAACATAATAATAACAGGTTAGCTTAGATAAGGTTCACATAGTTTAAGTGTGACGTAAGTCTTAACGTGTTGCCACCAGTATTAATCAAGTCTTAACGTGTTGCCAGCAGTATTAATCAGGTCTTAACGTGTTGCCAGCAGTATTAATCAAGTCTTAGCGTGTTGCCAGCAGTATTAATCAGGTCTTAACGTGTTGCCAGCAGTATTAATAGTCTTAGCGTGTTGCCAGCATTATTAATCAAGTCTTAGCGTGTTGCCAGCAGTATAATCAAGTCTTAGCGTGTTGCCAGCAGTATTAATCAGGCTTAACGTGTTGCCAGCAGTATTAATCAAGTCTTAACGTGTTGCCAGCAGTATTAATCAAGTCTTAGCGTGTTGCCAGCAGTATTAATCAAGTCTTAGCGTGTTGCCAGCAGTATTAATCAGGTCTTAACGTGTTGCCAGCAGTATTAATCAAGTCTTAACGTTTGCCAGCAGTATGAATCAGTCTAACGTGTTGCCACAGTATACTCAAGTCTTAACGTGTTGCCAGCAGTATTAATCAGGTCTTAACGTGTTGCCAGCAGTATTATCTCAAGTCTTAACGTGTTGCCAGCAGTATTAATCAAGTTTTAACGTGTTGCCATCAGTATTAATCAAGTCTTAACGTGTTGCCCGCAGTATTACTCAAGTCTTAACGTGTTGCCAGCAGTATTAATCAAGTTTAACGTGTTGCCAGCAGTATTAATCAAGTTTAACGTGTTGCTCAGCAGTATTAATCAAGTCTTAACGTGTTGCCAGCAGTATTAATCAAGTTTAACGTGTTGCCAGCAGTATTAATCAGGTCTTAACGTGTTGCCAGCAGTATTAATCAGGTCTTAACGTGTTGCCAGCAGTATTAATCAGGTCTTAACGTGTTGCCAGCAGTATTAATCAAGTCTTAACGTGTTGCCATCAGTATTAATCAGGTCTTAACGTGTTGCCAGCAGTATTAATCAGGTCTTAACGTGTTGCCAGCAGTATTAATCAGGTCTTAACGTGGTGCCATTTCTCAAGTTAGTTTTAGGTCTTTATTTACGTCCTCTACAGAAGGACTCAGGTGGACGTCAAACTGCAAGACACAGACTCTCGCCTCGTAGGGCAGCTGCACCCCAAGTTGACTGCTGGTGGTGTAAGGAATGACACAGTGTAACTCTCACCTCATAGACTGTGCCAAGACAAGTGAGTGAAGTAGTGGTGTCCAAGACAGAGTTCCTCAAAGGTTGTGTTAAGTGACAACAAGAAGGGAATTGGTCTGCACTCTAAGATGTAATGCTGAAGGCTGTGGGGTATTTTTTTTTTATTTCAGCCATAAATTGACACTGAGTACAAGGGAAGGATCATTTATGTCTGCGTGTTGCCGCGTCGTTACTTGGTGGCCGTCGTGGGTATAAATATGAAGAAAAAATATATATATCCACATAACCACGAGAAAAGTAAAAGTGAATCTACACCAAAATATATAATAACGGAGGAAGATATACAGTCCCTTCCCAGTCACTCACACTGAATAAACCTTAAAAAGTTGCCAGAATTTAAAACATGAGTAAACAAAGATTAAAAGTTTCATGACGACAAAAAACGTGTGATAGGAAACAATCGTCAGAGCTGGAGGAAAGACAACAATAGTCACGAGGGAACGAACAGAGGAGACAGGGAGGGTTATAATGCTCACATTTTTACCATTTGACTTTTAAGATTATGTAAAAAAAAAAAAATGTTTATGAAAAGACAACAGTAACGTAAAAGTATTCAGCAAAAAATGTTGTTGTTTTTTATAGCTTAAGAGAGAAGGAGAACGAATGACCTGTCCACAATGTGTCATAGCTACATGTTTATTTTACAGTACAAACACAACCTCCATCCCTTTGTTGTGTTAACTGAGAGAGTAGTGATAAAAAGGTGGTGATGATGATGAACAAACTAAAGGTAAGAGTAAAGAAAATAATAAAAGATTACTTGTTAAATTATGAAACATTACAGAAAAAAAGATATTGTGTGACATTACCCTTGTTTAGAGTCAGGTTGTAATTCAAGAGATTATGACGGCAAGAAGAAAGACTGAAACATATACTGGTGGGGGAGAAGAGAGAGGAACTATAGTAACAGCATGATAGAGTAAAACACAGACCACAGCTGCCCCACAGTAGGTGGGGAGTAAAGGAGAGGAAACTATGTAGAGCATGACAGAGTAAAAATGGGGTGTATTCAAATGCCTCACAGTAGGTGTGTGGGGGAGAAGAGAGAAACTATAGTGTAGAGTAACATAGAGTAAAACAGCAGACCATGGCCTACAGTAGGTGTGTGGGGAGAGAAGAGAGGAACTATAGTAGAGAGTATGACAGGAGTAAAAACAGTGCACTCAAGTGCCCTCACAGTAGGTGTGGGGAGAAGAGAGAACTAGTACAGTGTATAGTAAAACAAGGTGACCAGCTGCCTCTACAGTAGGTGGGGAGAAGAGAGAACTATAGAGTATGACAGAGTAAAAACAGTGTGACCAGCGGGCTCTACAGTAGGTGGGGAGGAAGAGAGGAACTATAGCAGTGGCGGAGGAGAAAACAAGATGACCAAAGTGGCCCCACAGTGGAGAAGAGAGAAATCATAGTAGAGCATGATAGAGTAAAACAAGGTGACCAGCGGCCCTACAGTAGGGGGAGAAGAGAGGAACATAGTAGAGTATGAGTGAGAGTAAAACAGCAGACCAGCCATGCCCTGCAGTAGGTGGGGTAGGCAGAGGAAACTAGTACAGTATGATAGAAAAACAAGGTGACCATGCCCACAGGTGGGGGGAGGAAGAGAGGAACTATAGTACAGTATGACAGAGTAAAAACAAGGTGACCAGCGGCTCTACAGTAGGTGGGGGAGAAGAGAGGAACTATAGTAACAGTATGATAGAGCAAAAAACAAGGTGACCAGCCGCCCTACAGTAGGTGGGGAGAAGAGAACTATAGTAATGTATGATAGAGTAAAACAAGGTGACCAGCTGCCCACAGTAGGTGTGGGAGAAGAGAGGAAACTATAGTACAGTATGATAGAGCAAACAAGGTGACCCAGCGTACTACAGTAGGTGTGGGGGGAGAAGAGAAAGGTAGTACAGTATGACAGCAAACAAGGTGACCAGCTGCCCTGGGCAGTAGGTGTGGGGAGAGCAAGAGAGAAATTATAGTACAGTGTGAGTAGAGTAAAAACAAGGTACCTCAGCTGCTCTACAGTAGGGGAGAAGAGAGGAAACTATAGTACAGTATGATAGAGTAAAACAAGGTGACCAGCCGCACTACAGTAGGTAAAGAGAGTGGAACCATAGCACAGTATGAGCAGAATAAAAACAAGGGGTGACCAGCGGCCCCAGTAGTGTGGGGGGAGAAGAGAGGAAACTATAGGCAGTATGACAGAACAAAAACAAGGTGACCAGCTGCCCCACAGTAGGTGTGGGGGAGAGAGGAAACTATAGTACAGCAAGCAGACAGAGCAAAAACAAGTATCTGAAGTGGCCCTCACAGTAGGTAGGGGAAGAGAGGAAACTATAGTACAGTGGCGATAGAATAAACAAGGTGACCAGCTGCACTACAGTAGGTGTGGGGAGAAGAGAGAAATTACAGTACAGTAAGGTGACAGAGACAAAACAGACCAGCTGCCCACAGTAGGTGGGGAGAGAAAGAGGAACTATAGTACAGTATGACAGAAACAGACCCACGTCTCACAGTAGGTGGGAGAAGAGAGGAACTATAGCACAGCACATAGAGTAAAAAACAAGGTGACCAGCGGCCCTACAGGTGTGGGGGAGAAGAGAGGAACTACAGTATATGACAGAGTAAAAACACATGTGACCAGCCGCACTCAAGGCAGGTGGGGGAGTAAAGAGAGGAAACTATAAGGGCCAGCAAGAGAGTAAAACACAGACCAGCGGCCCTACAGTGGGGGAGAAGAGAGGAACTAGTGTAAGTGATGGAAAGAAAACAAGGTGACCAGCTGCCCTGTGTGTGGGAAGAGAGAAACTATAGTACAAAGGACAGAATAAAACAGCAGACCAGCCGCCTTACAGTAGGTGTGTGGGGGAGAAGAGAGGAACTATAGCACAGTATAGAAAATAAGGTGGCCTGAAGCGGCCTGGCTAGTGTAGGGGAGAAGAGGGAGGAACTATAGCAGTATGAGCAGAGTGTAAAAACAAGGTGACCAGCCCACAGTAGGTGTGGGGAGAAGAGGAACTATAGTGCCAGTATGATAGAGTAAAACAAGGTGACCAGCGGCCCTACAGTAGGTGTGGGGAGAAGAGAGGAACTATAGTACAGTATGATAGAAAAACAAGGTGACCAGCCGCCCTACAGTAGGTGTGGGGAGAAGAGAGGAACTATAGTACAGTATGATAGAATAACACAAGGTGACACATGTTTATTCTTCTCTTGCTGTAAAAAAATATAACGTTGATCCATTATTTTAACAAAATTGTTGCTTTTTTTTTATTCTTGTACGGTGACGAAATAAATTCTTGGCTCTAAAACCATCAAGAAGTTTTCGATACTTAGAACCAGAGACAATTGAACCCTGGTGTGTCTAGGAGTGGGTTAGGTTAGGTTAGGTAACACTTGATCTAACCTGATGTATTGAGAGGTCGTTCTGTACTGCGTAAGTGGGTGTGTGCGTGTGTGTGTTACTGCAGGATAAAACTTATGAAAGTCAAAAAGCCTCTGCTGAGTTAACAAAAGATAGGAAGAACAAGAGAAATGCAAAGAGAAGAATGAAAGGTGAGGAGTGGAGTCAGTGAGTGTGAGGAGGAGGAGGTGACTGTAAGGAGGGAGTGAGGGAGGGAGGGAGTGTGGAGGGAGGAGGAGGAGTGTGAGGAGTGAGTGTGTGGGAGGAGGTGGGAGTGTGGAGGAGGGAAGGGGAGAGTGAGTGTTAGTGAGTGAGGAGGAGGAGGAGGAGGGAGTGGAGGAGGGAGGAGTGAGTGAGGAGGAGTGAGTGAGCAAGTAGTGAGTGGAGGAGGAGGAGTGAGTAAGTAGGAGTGAGTGTTAGTGAGTGAGTGTTAGTGAGTGTTAGTGAGTGTAAGTGTGGAGTGAGTGAGTGAGTGAGTGAGTGAGTGAGTAGTAGTGTGTGTTGGTGGAGTGTGGAGTGGAGGAGTGAGTGAGTGTTAGTGAGTGAGAGAGAGTGAGAGTGAAAGGAGGGAGTGAGAGTGGGAGGGAGCTGAGGAGGTGAGTGAGGAGCAGAGGAGGAGTGGAGGAGCAGGTGGAGGGAGGAGGAGGGAGGAGTGGAGGAGTGAGGTTAGTGAGTGAGTGAGTGTTAGTGAGGAGTGAGCAGAGTGGAGGTTAGTGAGTGAGTGTTAGTGAGTAAGAGCAAGTAGTGAGTGGAGTGAGTGTTAGTGGAGTGAGTGAGTGCAGCTAGAGTGAGTGGAGGTTAGTGGAGTGAGTGAGTGTTAGTGAGTGAGGGAGTGTTAGTGAGTGAGTGGTTTGAAGTGGAGTGGAGTGAGTGAGCAAGGGGAGTGAGTGTGGAGGAGGAGGAGTGGATGAGTGAGTGTTAGCAGAGTGAGGAGTGTGAGTGAGTGAGAGGAGGGAGGAGGAGGGAGTGAGGAGTGTAGTGAGTGGGAGGAGGCAGGGAGGGAGTGTGGGAGGAGGAGGTGAGTGGGTGAGTGTGAGGAGTGAGTGAGTGAGGAGAAAGGGATGAGGGAGGAGTGTTAGTGAGTGAGTGAGTGTGGAGGAGGCAGGGAGTGAGTGGGAGGAGGTGTGGAGGGAGTGAGTGAGGGAGGAGGTGTGTGTCAGTGAGTGTGTGTGTGTGAGTGTGTGAGGAGGGAGGTAGTGAATGAGGTTAGGGAGTGAGTGGGAGGGAGGAGGAGTAAGTGTGTGTGTTCAGGAGGTATGTGTGTGAGGAGGAGTAAGGAGGAGTGAGTGAGTGAGTGGAGGAGTGAGTGAGTGAGTGAGGTGGGAGTGGAGGAGAGGAGGTGAGTGGAGTGGAGTGTATATATGTGTGTGTGTGTGTGTGTTTGTGCGGAGAGGAGTGAGTGAGTGCCAGGAGTGAGGAGTGAGTGAGTGAGTGTGAGTGTGGAGGACGAGTGGGGAGGAGTGTGGAGTGAGTGAGTGAGTGAGAGGAGTGAGTGAGTGTGAGGAGTGAGTGTGAGTGAGTGAGTGTGAGTGAGTGTGAGAGTGAGTGAGTGAGTGGCAAAGTGTGTGTGTGTGTGTGTGTGACAGACAGAGAGGCCTGCTGCGCGGACCGTGTCGATGTCAGCCGCTGAGCCGCCAATGTTGCACTAAACAATTCACGCCTCTCAAACTCCGCCAAACCCAAGCGAACACCACAAGTCGTTCAGTGTGACTCCTGGTACAGTCTTCCGTAGTCCCCACTGTATCCCTGGACAACATCCTGATCACTACGGCCCTCATAATAGTTATTCTCTCTAACCTAACCTGACCTGACATGACCTAACTGACCCAACCTATCCGACCCAACCTGCCTACCCTACAACACCTTAACCTAGCAACCTAACCTAGCACCCAACCTGACCTGACCCTGTGACCTAACCTCTTGACCCAACCTGACCTGACCTAACCTGACCTAACCTAACCTGACCCAACCTGACAGCCTGCCTAGCACCTGACCTAGCACCTAACCCTACTTGACCCTAAGCTACAGCAGTTTTAAAGGATTCATTCAATACTCACTAAACTCAAGGGTTATTCATAGTACTCAAGGGGTTAATTCAGTACTCGAGTACAGTGAATTAACAAGGCTGATTACGATGACCTAACCCCTTGAACACAATGACCTGTTCTCCCATAGTAGGTGACGCTACTCTGGCGCGTGACGTCATCATCCACGTGGTAACAATAACATCAACAAGAGTCAGCGAAACGTCAACATACAAGAAAAATATTTAATACTGTATGAAAGATAATGAAAAGTTTTATGAGTTTTACTTCCGTCGTGAACAACAGTGCAATAGGCGAGTGAACAACAGTGCAATATATAAAACTAACAGAGAAATAAGATCGGCTGTCTCTATTTACTTTAGGTGTTTGTTGTTTCAGGAAGGATAGTGTGTGTGTGTGAGTGTGTGTGTGTGTGTGTGAGTGTGGTGAGTGTGTGTGTGTGTGTGTGTGTGTGTGTGTGTGTGTGTGTGTGTGTGTGTGTGAGTGTGTGTGTGTGTGTGTGTGTGTGTGTGTGTGTGTGTGTGTGAGTGTGTGTGTGTGTGTGAGTGTGTGTGTGTGTGTGGTGTGTGAGTGTGTGTGTGTGTGTGTGTGAGTGTGTGTGTGTGTGAGTGTGTGTGTGTGTGGTGTGTGTGTGTGTGTGTGTGTGTGTGTGTGTGTGAGTGTGTGAGTGTGTGTGTGTGTGTGTGTGTGTGTGTGTGTGTGTGTGGGTGTGTGTGTGTGTGTGTGTGTGTGTGTGTGTGTGTGTGTGAGTAACTGGGGGTAGGAACAAATTGGAATAGCAGCAGAAAAAACATTATTTCAGTCAGTCAAGGAAGACGTTCATTGAGCTGACTAACGCTAACAAAACTGTTCAGAGGAGCACGAACCCCCAGTCGAGCAGCTTATGACGTTCTTCAAGGTCCATCAATTAAAGACGTGACCCAAAACCCCTCAGACCTTACTCTTTGGTTCATCACAGCAATATAAATCATTTTCATAAGACACATTCACCAAAATTTAAATCAATCGACGAACTTTTTTTATTTTGTATTTATTTATTTATTTATTTATTTATTACCCCCAATTTACTACTAATAAATATGATTATTTTTTGTGGGGGTTATATCTTATTACATATCTAGAAGCACACACAACACCTTTATTATTGACATAAATTTGTAGAACCATAACACAGCGTCTGTTTTAAAGTTGGTCTTTATAAACAGTAGACAGCCACTGATCAATTAGACCCGGGGTAAAGACCAGCACAAAAACATGCCTAAAATATGTTCCCTTGGCAGTATGTACAGTTCGTGTGTCTTAAATAACACGTGGGTAGAATTTTTTCCTAATCTTTGGCTCACATACGACTGATTTGAGTACGACGATTTAACACCTTGAGTACGATGATTTAACACCTTGAGTACGATGATTTAACACCTTGAGTACAGTATCATAATGAAAGGTATTAGTTGTAGTACTCAAAGATAAAGACAACGCCCACGCCCAGATAGGAGGCCCCGTAAGGATAGACTTTCACAGTGTGACTGAGTAACAACCCATTAGGCCTATTGAGAGGTGTTGAGCGGATAGTTAGACTATAATGTTATATAGGCCTATGTATATTTCCTGGCGTTATTGAGTTCCTCCTATAGATTACTATGCAACAGGAAAGAAAAAACATTTGATATTTCCAAAATAAAACAAACTTTATAGCCGTCAGATTAAATCTGTATTTTCATTATAGATTGTATTAAATGTTTAGTGGGAGATAAAACACAGAACTGTAACCGGTGTGTGAGGGTCAATAATAAGATGGTGTACTTATGGTCGTTTGGAGGGTATAAAGTGCCTAACCTAACCTAACCTTACGTAACCTAACCTAACCGGTGTGTGAGGGTCAATAATAAGATGGTGTACTTATGGTAGTTTGGAGGGTATAAAGTACCCTAACCTAACCTAACCTTACGTAACCCAACCTAACTAAACCTAACCTAACCTTACGTAACCTAACCAACCGGTGTGTGAGGTCAATAATAAGATGACTTATGGTCGTTTGGGTATAAAGTACCCTAACCTAACCCTAATTACGTAACCCATAACCCAACCTTACGTAACCTAAACCCAACCGGTGTGTGAGGGTCAATAATAAGATGGTGTACTTATGGTCGTTTGGAGGTATAAAAGTACCCTAACCTAACTTTGTTAGTTATTACTTATGGTCGTTTGGAGGGTATAAAAGTACCCTAACCCTACTAACCTTACGTAACTAAACTAACGTAACCTAACCTAACCGGTGTGTGAGGTCAATAATAGATGGTGTACTTATGGTAGTTTGGAGGTATAAAATACCCTAACCTAACCTAACCTTACGTAACCCTAACCCAACCGGTGTGTGAGGGTCAATAATAGATAATTGTACTTATGGTAGTTTGGAGGGTATAAAGTACCCTAACCTAACCTTGCACCAACCCTAACCGGGTGTGTGAGGGTCAATAATAAGATGGTGTACTTATGGTAGTTTGGAGGTATAAAGTAACCTAACCTTACGTAACCTAACCAACCTTACGTAACCTAACCTAACCGGTGTGTGAGGTCAATAATAAGATGGTGTACTTATGGTGTTTGGAGGTATAAAGTAACTACGTAACCTAACCTAACCTTACGTAACCCAACCCTAACCGTGTGGTCAATAATAAGATAGTGTACTTATGGTAGTTTGGAGGGTATAAAGTAACCTAACCTTCATGCTAACCTAACCTGCAATAACCTAACCTAACCCAATTGTGTGAGTCAATAATAAGATGAATTGTACTTATGGTAGTTTGGAGGTATAAGCACCCTAACCTAACCCTAACCTTACGTAACCCTAACCTAACCGGTGTGTGAGGGTCAATAATAAGATGGTGTACTTATGGTAGTTTGGAGGTATAGTACCTAACCTAACCCTAACCTTACGTAACCTAACCTAACAAACCTAACCTAACCGGTGTGTGAGGGTCAATAATAGATGGATTATATGGTAGTTTGGAGGTATAAAGTAACCCTAACCTTACGTAACCTAACCTAACCTTATGCTACCCAACCGGTGTGTGAGGTCAATAATAAGATGGTGTACTTATGGTAGTTTGGAGGTATAAAGTAACCTAACCTTACGTAACCTAACCCAACCTTACGTAACTAACCTAACCGGTGTGTGAGGGTCAATAATAAGATGGTGTACTTATGGTAGTTTGGAGGTATAAAGTAACTAACCTTACGTAACCTAACCTAACCTTACGTAACCCAACCCAACCGGTGTGTAGTCAATAATAAGATGGTGTACTTATGGTAGTTTGGAGGTATAGTACCCCCTAACCTAACCCAACCTTACGTAACCCTAACCTAACCGGTGTGTGAGGGTCAATAATAGATGGTGTACTTATGGTAGTTTTGGAGGTATAAGTACCTAACCTAACTAACCTTACGTAACCTAACCTAACCTTACGTAACCCTAACCTAACCGGTGTGTGAGGTCAATAATAAGATGGTGTACTTATGGTCATTTTGGGTATAAAATTCCTAACCTAACCTAATTACGTAACCTAACCTAACTTACGTAACCTAACCTAACCGGTGTGTGAGGTCAATAATAAGATGGTGTACTTATGGTCGTTTGGAGGTATAAAGTACCTAACCCTAACCTAACCTTACGTAACCTAACCTAACCGGTGTGTGAGGGTCAATAATAAGATGGTGTACTTATGGTCGTTTGGAGGTATAAAAATTACCTAACCCTATAACCTTACGTAACCCTAACCTAACCGGTGTGTGAGGTCAATAATAAGATGGTGTACTTATGGTAGTTTGGAGGGTATAAAATACCACCTAACCCTAATTACGTAACCCAACCCAACCGGTGTGTGAGGGTCAATAATAAGATGGTGTACTTATGGTCGTTTGGAGGGTATAAAGTACCCTAACCTAACCTAACCGGTGTTAGGGTCAATAATAAGATGGCGTACTTATGGTCGTTTGGAGGTATAAAGTACCCTAACCTAACTAACCTTACGTAACTAACCCTAACCGGTGTGTGAGGGTCAATAATAAGATGGTGTACTTATGGTCGTTTGGAGGTATAAAGTACCTAAACCCAATAACCTTACGTAACCCAACCTAACTAAACCCTAAACTAACCTTACGTAACCTAACCTAACCGGTGTGTGAGGTCAATAATAAGATGGTGTACTTATGGTCGTTTGGAGGTATAAAGTACCTAACCTTACGTCATCTTCAGCCCAACCTAACCTTACGTAACCTAACC
>NW_024725880.1:0-21001 GCF_018991925.1 Homarus americanus | reverse complement strand
CAGAGAACAGCCCTGACCTGTACATGGCTTTCATTGACCTAACCTAGGCCTGGAGGTAACTTCACGATGGCATGAAAGGCAGTGTCCTGCACAACGGCACCCAGTTCTTTCCCATCCGAATAGGGGTTAAACACGGGTGTGTGCTGCACCAACTCTCTACTGCCAGTGCCAATTTAGCCAGCGGGGTGAACATCTAGTACCGGGTAAAGGGGGTCTATTCAACATAAGACAACTCCAGGAAAGAATAAAGGTATCGACAGCTTCCATTACTGAACTTTAGTATGCAGACGACCTCACCCTTGTTTCTCACACTGAACACGACCTACAGAAGATCCTGAACCTATGCAGACGTGTATCCTTCTTCGCCCTTGAGGTGAATGTATGTAAGACTCAGATTCTCTTTCAGCCTACACCTGGTTCAGAGACACCTCCACCATCCATCCAGCCTGACGGTACTACACTCTCTAATGTTGCCCACTTTCGGTATCTCGGCTCCCACCTGTCCACCACCGCAGTTAATCGATGAAGAAATTCAGCGTCGGATCAAGTATCTTACGCCTTGGGCGTACTCGAAATCGTGTCTTCAGCTGTATTGAGCTGAAATTATCCACAAAGTTGCACGATGTCGAGCAGTGGTCCTGCCCACCCTACTATATGGCAGTGAAACTTGGATCACATACAGGAGGTACCTCAAGGCACTTGAAAACTTTCACCAACGTAGTCTACGTTCCATCCTCCGGTTCGCTGGAAGACAAGAGAACAAATGCCAGCATTCTTGCTGACACCAACTGTAGAGCATCGAGGCTACCATTATCCATGAACAACTACGTTGGACTGGCCATGTTACTCGCATGGACGACAGTAAACTGTCAAAGCAGCTACTTAACAGTCACCTAACAAATTTGTAAATCAACGCTAGGGCAATTGAAAAGGTATAAGGATAGTCTTAAGACAAATCTGAGTGCCAAATCGACCTCACCTGGGAGTCGATTACTCACATCGTAACGCTTTGAGGAGCACGGCAAGGAAGGTCAATACTTTCGAGTTAGCCCGACTGTAAACCGAGGTAGATAAGCGCTAACGTTAAAGACGCTGCCACCGCCCTTCCTACAGTAGATGGAGCCCTCCACATGCAAATGTGGACGATGCTGCCGGTCCCATATCGGGCTCTTTCACCACCTCAAAACTCACCAACCTAGGTGACATCCCTAAAGCTCCGTCCACACTATCGGACAGTGACTGGCGGAGTGTGCCTCACGGGCACAGTCTGTCGGGCATGACTGTGATGTTATCCACACTGCTGAGTAGGTGGTCAGTAGCCAGTAGGTGGTCGGCAGCCCCTGAGCGGTATCATAGTGCCCAACATAGTTGGAAAGAAGAAATAGCCTGTATAGCATATTTATTGCTGTATCTTAAAGAAGAAAAGAAGGGACAGAGCTGATAACGATCTGGTGTAAAGAGTGGTTAAGTAGGAGAGAAGTATTGGGAAGTCATATGACGATATTATGAACTACAAGATGGAAGTGAGCGTGATTTCACCAACTACATGATGTGTAAAAGGCGTTGAAGTGGAACCATACATAGCAAAGGCAGATACCTATCTGAGACAGTATACCAGCAGCAGCCCGTCTCGAACAACGCTCAGATTTCTAGCAACTGGGTGCACATAATCGCCCTGCAGTATACCACGAACATATCGAAGCAGAGTTTGTCGCTCATAATACAGAAACATGTGAAGCTATATATGCAGTACTCAAGGAAGATTACTTGCAGGTAGGATTGTTTATATAGTATTATTGATTGACACCACTGTTGTGTAAAGAAATAAACTGTTTCTTGTATAAAAGTAATTACATACACTCCAAAACGTATGTGCAAGACTCTCTCCCTAAAATAACTTAAATATCAATAGTGATCATTATGTATTGTACCCGTCGTCGTCGGTCCATGCCTGCTCCAAACCACGGGCAGTCTGTTGATTTCGCTCAACTACGGGCACGGGCTGTCCTCTGGTTTGCCGTCAAAGTTGCCAAAAGTGTGCAATGACGGACTATTTCTCGTGCCCGACGGTCACTGTCCGATAGTGTGGACGGGGATTTACAACCCATTTCATTTTATCTTCGCTGGATGGTCGTCATACTCGATTCCGCGTGACAGCAAAGTAGTAGTAGGTGTGTAAGAAGGATATTATTTATGTCAAGACACAGCGCTAAGAACTATATGAGGTTGTTACTCACTGCAAATTAAGTTTCGAAAGGTAGATTATCGTCTTTAATGTTTTATGCGTTACAAGTATTAAGATGTAAAAATATAGGAAGTTTTAGATCACGAGAATTTGGCGCCCCGGTTTATTTCACAGGATAATTAAACACCCTAACGCCCCTGTTTTTGTTCGGGTATGTTAGATATATTATTTTATTTTAGTTAGTTATATTATATTAGCACAAATAGTTTAAGCCTTCTGATGTAATATTATGTTTATTTACTTACATTCATGATGGGTGTCGTACTGTCGTCACAGTCATGTTACAGAACCTTTTCATAATCATACCTCACTACGTCATGAGCCCTTTTGTTAGCACTCTTCGCCTTCAGTTCATACTGGGCTTTAGTGTGGTTATTACTCCTCTTAGACCACGTGTTTTATAGTGACTTAATCTGAATATATATTTTATTTAACTAACTATATGTTTACCGAGACTCACCAGTGCCTGGCAAGTATAAGGAGCTCACAGGTAACACAATGAGGTTCTGACATATTTCTTATACTGCAATGCTTCCGATGACTGGGTACAAGAATAGATTAGTTAAGAAATGGGAATTACTTGGATTTGTTGTTCTTGTTATAGTGTCATTACTGTTCTTCATCAATTAATATCTTAAGGTGTAACGGTTAGTAATTACACAATTCCATCAGCAATTAAACATTAGGAGAATACTGTAAAATCCCGTGTGAATTGTCTCTCTCCTCATCTTCTATACAGTTTCCACTTTTCTACACCTATTAATTAATACAGGTTTTACTACCAGCTGTTATACATAGATAATAAGAGCACTATTCAACTTAGCACTTATTACAAAGTGTTTAATTATCAGCAAAAATATGTTTGTTGCCCACTCCCTTTTTTTGCTTGAGAACGTAGCAGGAAAACATCACAACACATAAATAATACGATACAGATACACATACACCAGTTCTAGTATCCATTCCCACAACGTCTACGAGCAGTAATGTAATTAGTGTCTACACTCTACAGCAATAACCAGTTAACTCCACGAAGAAGCAGTTCCCGGACTATACAAAATATTACGAAAAGAACAATGAAATTACTCGATGATGGTGTACTGTTTTAACCATGAAAATATAAATAATGAAAAATACACTTATTACGTACCATGACACAGAGGCTACATATCTGTGCCCTCTCCCCAGGTGAGTTGTCAAAAAGATGATAACTGATAGTACAAACATTCACACACAGAGAGCTATCTATCATGTCTTTCCTATCTCACCCTGTGTTTGTTTGTGTGGAGGACGTCACACTGCTGGTGCACTGTGAGTTGTTATTAAATATTTTAGGTCCGGTATTTACACGTTGGTCCGCTTCCTTTCTTGGTTCTTAGTCAATGAACCAACCAGGGTATATTACCCACTTATGAAATAGATTTCTCCTCTAATGACAGATTAGATTTTGTTTTCTTATACATTCCACATGAGCAACATCAACGCACTTCATGACGTATACCACAAAATAAACCGAACTGTAACAGCCACCTTACCAAATATCTACTGATCAACATGAATGAGAGAATTTTCATTTAAAGTTTTCCTAATAACAAAATTAAAATTTTGGTCCATGTCCCTTTCCAGTATTATGAATAAATAAATCTCACAAAATGCAACCAGTTGATTCCAAATAATTTCCGTGAACAACTTCACTGATATGAAAATGGTCTAATAATTTCAAGCCAGTACATGATTTTTTTTACTCTGTAAAAAAAAAAAAAAAAAAAAATATATATATATATATATATATATATATATATATATATATATATATATATATATATATATGATAGAGGTGTACAAGTGGGTAAGTGGGATTAACATGGGTAAAATGGAAGATGTTCTGAAGCTCAGAATAACGAAATAACTAGAACAAATGGCTTTAAATTAGATAAATTCGATTCAGAAAGGATATAGGCAAGCACTGGTTTGGTAATAGAGTTGTGGATATGTGGAATAGGCTACCGAGTGCTATAGTAGGATCAGACGCTAGGGCTTCAAGACGAATTTGGATAGGCACATGGAAGTGCTGATGGTGTGAAAGGGATCTGCCCCTGTATGGCCAGTCGACTCTGCAGTATCCCACTCTTATGTTCTTATGTTTTATATTACTCCTGTGATTAATTTTTCCTCTACCATCGATTATTTCTACCTATCCAAATTCATCTTGAGTTCCTTAGCCCCGATCCTACTATAGCACTCGGTAGCCTATATTCCACATATCCAATAACTCATTAATAAACCAGTGCTTGCCTATATCCTGAATCGGAATTTATCTAATTTAAAGCCATTTGTTCTAGTTATTTCGTTATTACTGAGCTTCAGAACATCTTCCATTTTACCCATGTTAATCCCACACCACTTGTGTACACCCCATCATATCTCCCCTAACTCTAATACGCCTCTAATGAATGTAAGCCTCCTGCTTTTCAGTCTTTCATATGGAAGGTTTCAATATTATGGATCATTTTTGTCATTCTTCTTTACCTTCCCAAAAGAATCTATGTCCATTCTATAATAAGGACACCAGAACTGAACCGCATAATCCATGTGTGGCCTCACTAATGCTAGGCAAAGTTTCAAGATAACGTCAGCAGTTCTGTTACTCACAGACCTAGATATGAACCCAAGAATCCTTGCTTGCCTTGTTGAACGCTACCATTGTTTCTTTGTGTTTCAAGTCGTTGCTAACAACACACCCAGATCTTTTCAATAAACTGATTTTTTCTATTTCCTGTGTTGGCCCAGTTTTATGTTTTAACGTTTGTATTCGTCTTCTCCCTATCTGTAGTACCTTGCATTTATCATATATTAAAATTCATTTGCCAGTCTACTGACCACCACATGCAAGGTATCTAGATCTCTTTGAAGGTGTTCAAAGTCACTGTCTTAATTTATCACTTCCCATTTTATCATCTGCAAATTTACTAATCCTACTAGTTATTTCAAATCACATCATTAATGAATATAACAAACAGCAGAGGGCCTAATACAGATCCTCTGGGGAACTCCTGCTTTTGGACCAAGACCCCAGTCTGGCCTTAATCCATTTATGCTGACTCTTTTGTTTCCTACCAGTTAACCAAGAGACCTAATCCATATTTAATAATGATCCACCCATTCCATGTGCTTTACCTCCTTTATCAATTCTCATGAGGGGACTCCATTTAGAATGCTTTACTGAAATCTAAATAAATTATATCATATGACTTATCATTATCTACCGCTTCATATACTTCTGGAGAAAAAGCTGCTAAATTTAGAGACAAGAACGTCCTGGGTGAACTCCGCTGAGAAGAATGAATTGCTGAATGTTTCCCAAGGTGGCTTCTGATTTTGTAGCACACTGACTCTAGCAACTTGGCTCTGGTGATTGACGTGGAGACTAATGGGGATGGCACTTGATGCACCACGATCAATTCCTTTTTGAAAATCGAACTACATTTGGTAAAAGTTTCCAAGCTTTCTGGCACCAGGCCCCATTCTAATGACTTATTAAATAAAACTCCTAATGGATTACTCAACTCATCTCACATTCTTTTAATATTCTAGCATATAGGCCTCGTCTGACCAGGCGATTTATGAGGCTTCGGTTTGTTAATTACTTTTGCTAATATCGTTATTAAGTAATATTGATATTCATCAACATATTTATACCGTCGTTAAGAGACAATTATGAACTTCCTGAAACTGTGCTAGTTTTCATTTAGAATACGGAGCTAAAATGACTATTTCTAACGCATTGCCACATTTCTTAACTCATCATCAGTCATTTCTCCTGTCAGAGTTTAAGGGGACCTATTGTATCTCTAGTAAGGGATTCCATTGTATCTCTATGGGACCTATTGTATCTCTAATATATAGACCTCCCAATCTTTGATAGAGTTAATGAGCGACTTATCTGGGATGAAATGCTAGGGCTTCCATACACAACAAAGTCTGTATAGTAGGCGACTTTTAACTTTGGCCAACAGATTGATTGATTTTATGATAACTCAGAATCAGAGGATTATCTTGAAACGTATCCAGGACTGTTTCTAAGTCAACATATAACCGAACCCACCCGGGTAACATTTACTCGATGAATTTGTCGAACAGAGAAAACCCTTATTAGTAATGTCGAGGTATGGGAAAGAACTTGCAAAACAGCGACTAAAGATATTAGGATTCCAGTTAGATTTTTCAGGCAGGGTAAGGAAAATTCCACAAAAGTCCTTAGGATTTCAGAAGGGCAAACTTTGATAGTTTGAAAGGCAGTTGAGAGAAGGGTATCATGCTTAAAGTTTAACTATTGGTCCTGACGGTTGAAACCGACCTTGATAACGAGATTCGAAGTTGCTGTAGCGCTCCACTTGACAATTTAAATAATGAGTTATTTAATGCACAAAAGTCAGAACATATACAAAAAACTCAGATCAAACAACAATGACCCTAATGGATATATAATTATTTAAAAAAACGTTATTGGTCAAAGAAAGGCTATAGGTAAGGCGCATAAACGGGCGTAAATTTAATCGGATTATTATAGTATTACGTAGGGTTAAGACCTAGATAAGGGAAAGGAAGAGGAATAATGAGCGAGGAGAGCAAGGGAAGTGAAGATAAACCTCAAGGGATTCTATCAAATGTATCAAACAAAAACATGAGAAAAGATTGGGCCAAATACAGTCAGATACCGGCTTAGCTAACTGATAACGATGAGAAAATGAGCAATTATTCAAATAAATATTTTTCAACAGTTTTCACCACAGAAATTTAAACATGATACCTGGAGGCACTGGCTCTATTCAGAGATAGAAGAAAACAAATTAAGCGAGATAGTAGTGATTAGTAACGATGTTAGTAAGCAAATTTGTCGAGATATCACAGTAGGGGAAGAACTAGTTAACACTGATCACAGAGAAATCAGGTTCAATTTCTAAATTGGAAAAACGAAAACAATGACAATATGGTCAGAGTCCCAAACTTTCGGTTACAGAGAGATTATCAGGGGTTAAGAAGGTACCTAGGTGAGGTCACCTGGGAACAGAAGTCACGTCAGTCCCCAGTACATAAGAACATAAGAAAATAAGGAGTTTGCACAGCTGCTGCCTGTGCATGGTGGGAAGCCCTTGTCGAGAGTTACTACCACTCTCTATCATCCATGAATCTATCTAGCCTCCTTTTGAAACTTTTCCAGAGTTCCTGCACTTACTACAAAGTTAAAGTGTTTGTTCCACTCCATCCACCAACTTATTTGTAGAACCAGTTTCTTCCTATCTCCTCCTAAAACCTAATTTTATCCAACTTGAATCCGTTGTTCGAGTCCCATCCCGTTTTCGGATATTATAAGAACTTTATCTATATCCTTTTTTATTGATTCCTTTCACCCACTTAAATACTTCTATCATATCTCCCCCGCACTTCTGCCTTCTAGGAATGCAAGTTGCTTTTTAACCTGATCCTGATATGGAAGGTTTTAAGTCCCGAATCATTTTTGCCTTTTTCGCTGCACCGACTTATGAATCTATATCCATTCTATATTAGGGGCACCAGAACTGAACCGCATAATCGAGGTGCGGCCTAACTAGCGCAAGATATATAGTTGCGGGGAAGACTTCAACTCTTGTTACTTACACTTCTAGATATAAAACCCAATACTCTGTTTGCCTTATTTCGAACATTAACGCACTGTTTTCAGGCCGAGGTCCGGGCTTATTAAGTACCCCCAGGTCTCTTCACAAAGTCGACTTCTAGTTGATGGAAAATTCAGGTTGCATACATTATAAGTATTTGTTCTTCCGGATATTAAGTACGCTGCACTTTGAAAGGTGTTGAATTTCATTTGCCATTTTTTCAGACCACCCTGCAGTTTATTTAGATCCTCCTGTAATGCATTTCTGCATCCTGCCCTGAACAATTTGCCGCCCATTTTGTGTCATCCGGCAACTTTGCTTATGTCACTGCTGATCCCAGAGTTCAAATTGCTTATGTAGATATGAACAAGAGGCCTAGTACTGACCCCTGGGGAACCCCACTGGTTACACGGCCCCACTCAGATTTAACACCATCTACGCCTGACCCTCTGCGTCTTATCATGAGCCATGATTTTATCCAATTTAAAAACTTTCCCTTGATAAATTATGAGCCTTTAATTTTTCTCAGAAGCCTCTACGGTACTCTGTCAAATGCTTTTGCTAAAGCTCCAAGTAGCACACTGTAATCGTCATTATCTACTACCTCGAAGACTTTCCTAAAAAACGCTGTTAAGATTTTTTTAGACAAGATTTTCCCTTGTAAACCTATGTTGAGAGTCGTAGATTAATTTGCTTTTCTGATGCCGCGATCGGATGCTATCTGCTATAATTGATTCAAGAAATTTCCCCACTACTGACGCCAAACCGATCGGTCGGACGCCGATGCTCTTGCCCCTTTGGAATATGGGTACTACATTTTGCCTGTTTCACAAGTCAGGCACAACTCCGGCGCCTAATGACGGTAAGAAAGCATGAAGGGTCCGCTAATCTGTACCCTACACTCTTTTCAAGACTCGAGGGAAATTTCATCCTGCCCCAGATTTTGTTTTTATTTATTTATCTTCTTAAGAACATCCTTTTCTAGGCGATATTCTTTAATTTTTTTCTTTTCTTCCTTTCCCTTGGGAAACCCAAATGTTCCATGTTTAAATTTCATCGCAAAATTCTTCAGAAACTGATAAGAAGTAGCTGTTCAATGCTTTGCTTATTTTTTTCACTGCCATTTATCACTTCCCTCCCCAAATTTTAAAGGCCCAACTTTGTCCTTAACCTTGTTCTATATACCTGAAAAATCCCTTGGGATTCGCCTTTGGATTCTTTGCTATTTTGATTTCATAGTCTCTCTTGCTTTCCTTATATTTTTTAACATTCCTAGATAGTCTATTATTATACCGTTTCTGAGCTGATCCTCCTCACCTTTAATTCTTATATAGCTCCTTCTTTATACCTGTCATGTTTAAGTTTTCTGGTCATCCACCTTGGCTCATTCTTATTTGACCTAATTCTTTCTGTATGGTATATTTTGTTCTGTGTTTATGTAGTAAGTACTAGTAATATATATCGTCATGATCAATTGTTGTGGCCATCTATGACCTCATCCCTTCTCTCGCTGACCTCTGACCCAGCTCAGCTGACCTCTGACCCAGCTTTGGAGAAGGTGGGTGCCTGATCGCGCTCCTGTTAGAGACCAAGGAAAATGGCTGCTGGATCGTTGTGTCGTGGGGAAGAGGAGGGGAGCGGAGGCGATCTCCTCTGCCACGCTGTTACAGAAGCTGAAGAAGTTGGAGGAGTGGAGGTTCACACTCTAAAGGGGGAAAATGAAGCCTCAGGGACGGAACTCTTCAGGTAGGTGTCCTGTTTCAGCAGTGACACCTGCGAAGGAGGAGCAGGCGTGAGAGTGGTTGCACCTAAGGGGACTAGGGTCAGCGAAAGGACCTGTGGTGGAGGTAACCCTTACCAGGTGCTGCAGGAAGGAGAGGAAGAGAAGAGGCAGGACGGTATGGATCAGGAGAAGAAAGGGCAGTTGTACAAACCCCTGCCCACAGGTAAGGTCGTGGTAGTTGGTGACAGCCAGGTGAGGTTTAGTGGATAGGGCTTTTTAAAGGAGAGATAGGAAACGTAGGACTAGGGGTGTAAGCCTGGGCTGATAGGGCATGTAGCCGAGAGGTTAGACAGAGCCATCAGGGAGGGTACCAACTAGCAGGTGTCTTAGTGTGGAGGATACGACATAGGTAAGGTTAGAGGAGGAATTTTTCAAGAGGTATAGGGAAGGTTGGGGAAGATTAGAGGTAGGAGGATCCCGATAGTATGTGTGCCCTTGCCTAGAAGAGGGGTTGGTCAGAATGATGTCAGGCAATTGCTATTAATTGCCGACTGAAAACAACGATTCTATGGCAACGACTACCTGTACTGTCGCGACGGAGTACACTTGTTCCGTGAGGGGGTAAAGACGTTGTCTGCATCCTGGAGCGTGAAATTGTCACCAGAAGGAGGTTGCCAGCAGAGAGGGTTGTGAAAGTGAATAAAAACAAGCAGGTCCTGGGAAGTAAATTAGTTGTTTCAGGACAAGGTAAAACAGGACCAGGGAAGAGTAGGTTTAAATGTATACTATACAAAACAGTAGGAGCGTTAGAAATAAAATAGACTTGCTGGAGAGCGGTTGTATGTACCGAGAATGTAGACGTCATAGCAATCAATGAAACTTGGATGAATCTGGCGAGCAAAAATTTTTATCAGAGTACCACATAGAAGCGCAACCTTACAAGGACAGGGAAGGTAGGAAGGGAAGTGAGCATTAATTGCGCTAAACCCATTGGAGCAACGACTATTGGAGTTCCTCCCCCAATGCTCAGCATACTTGGACCATTATTATCTATCATATAATTAAACGACATAGATATCGGGCATAGACAGCAACATAAGTAAATTTGCTGATGACACTCAAATAGGGTACACTCCATGGTCCACCCAGCTAATAACAAACTCGCACAGCCCAGACCACACAGCAGCACCTGGCCATAACTGAAATTATCCTCGAGTTAACCCTGCCGTGACCTTTCCCTCAGTGAGGTCACAGTTTTATTGCTCGTTTACAGTGGCGACCGCGTGGTCGCTTGCTGTTGCTGTGCAGCTGTGGCGTCACGCATGCGCACATACACACAAAAAAGCCAGATAAATAAAAAAAAAATGTATGAGTTTTCGGGAAAATTCCGGATTCTCGGGTGGTCCGATTTCGAACTTTACTGTATTGTTTTTTCACGTTTATGTGCCACTAAGGTGATGTGATAACGAGGAACTCTTTCACATGAGCTCCCTCATTCTGGTGTAAGTAGTACCGTTACCTTATAGTTTCTCATAAGGCATTTAATATTTCTACTGAATTTTGATATCATGTATAACCTTTTTGTCTCAGTGTAGTGTTTAGATTATGGGTAAAGGCAGCGCAATGTTATGTACTGTATTATTGATTGTGTTTTGTAGTGTTGGAGGAATAGAAGTGTAAAATTTTACAGTGCATCTCATTCACCCCAATCATACAGGTGCTATCTTCCACGGGGTCACGGAGAATATTTTTAAAGTTAATTGTGTTTGTGCTGGTTCGGGTTTTTCAGCAAGGCCTAATTCATTACCATCCACTATACTCAAACCCCAAATATTTAAGTGAGAATTCCGACTGGTTATATATATATATATATATATATATATATATATATATATATATATATATATATATATATATATATATATATATACATATATATATATATATATATATATATATATATATATATATATATATATATATATATATATATATATCATGTAGATCCACACAAAACGTGGATAAGATAAATCTTGCTAAAAATCACACAGGAAAGGAAACAGTGAGCAATCTTTAGCTGTCTTTATTCAAAACATCTTTCAGAGGCAACTGAATTTCATGGACTTGAGAGCGGCTTAAATGTATACAGTATTCTTTATTAAACATGAGGTCAGGTTAAAAATGCTTTGAAAATTGGAGTTAGATGTAGGGGTCCCATATATTTTTGGACTCCGATTCTGACTAGTCACTGCTCCTTTTCTCTAAGTTCCTCTGCTATGTGTGTGCTGGTGTGCGAATTAGGATGTCATGATGACCTGACCTCATGCTTAATAAGGTCACTTATATATATATATATATATATATATATATATATATATATATATATATATATATATATAGTTTATATATATATATATATATATATATATATATATATATATATATATATATATATATATATATATATATATATATATATATATATATATATGTAACTGGTCGGAATTTACTGACTTAATTTTCACTTGACTTGGGGTTTATTAAAAATTAATAGATGGTACGGCAGTGGAAGCGCCTCTTTGAGAAAAAATCAACCAGCACAAGAACACTTAATCTACTAAACAAAATGAATTGTCCGTGACCCGTGGAAGGATAGTATCTAGACTGGGATGAATGAGACACTGTGTTTTAGACACTTATATTCCTCCAACACTACAAACACAATCAAATAATGGTACACCAACGTATGCGACTCTTAACTTGAACTTAAACACTACTTGGGAAATGTGTTATACATGATATAGAGATTAGGAAACTCAGGCAACAATAAATTTGAAGTATTAAGAATGTTGCTTGCAATATGAAACAGGCCTTAAGGGCTTTCACAAAATAATATCAGTCAATTAGAAATGGTATTAAAATAAGAACTGAGGGAGAGAAAATGTTTCCTCCTAGGTATCTCCTAGAGACCTAGACTAACACATTCTATAGCTGTCTTGAGCTTACCAAGAAGCCACTATACACAATGCAATATCATTGCCTCCTGCACTGAGGCAGATAATGTGTTTGTTCCGTTACCGACAAGATATTGTCCATCCTGTCAACTATATCCTCACCCCAGCTCCTGGCAAACACGCTTATCCTATTTTTTATCTTTACACTAAAAGTTTTGTCCATGTACCATACCTGTGAGTCGCCAACAATCAAGATTTTCTAACCTTCCTTGTCAGCCTTGTCCCTGACATACTAACGTCCAATTCATCTATCAAGGGACTGAAAAGAGTTAGTACACTTAGCTGCTGTTGTTGTCGTTGTTGTGCGTTATCCTTGGTGTGTTTTTTCACTACTAGTTTGGTTGTCTCCTCTCCACAACCTTCCATTCGCCTGAGTTTTCACCATTCACCGCTTAGTGATGGTCAGTACAAAACTGATAATATGTTACATAAATTTATTTGTCAGTAGCCCAAGGTTAAAATACTTTGAAAACCTTGGAGGATATGGGATAGTCATTTAGTGGGTCCTTATTTTGACCTGACCTGACCTGACTAGTCATCGCCCCTTTCTCTTAAGCTCTCTACGTGTTTGTGTTGCTGGGGGATTAGTGGATGACATCATTATGACCTGACCTCATGTTTAATAAGGTCGCCCTGTATATTTAAGCCTCTCTCTGTCCGTAATACAGTGCCTCTGAAGATGTCTTGAATAAAGACGAAGCTAAGGTGCTCGTTTGTTTCCCTTTTTCCCGTGTGATGAGCAAAAGTGATCTGCAGAAGGACTGGCCTAGGGCAGATCCCTTTCCACCCATCACAGCACTTCCATGTCTAACCAGTGCTTGCCTATATCCTTTCTGAATCGGAATTTATCTAATTTAAAGCCATTTGTTCTAGTTATTTCGTTATTACTGAGCTTCAGAACATCTTCCATTTTACCCTTGTTAATCCCACTTACCCACTTGTACACCTCTATCATATCTCCCCTAACTCTACGCCTCTCTAATGAATGTAAGCTTAAGCTTTTCAGTCTTTCTTCATATGGAAGGTTTCTAATATTATGGATCATTTTTGTCATTCTTCTTTGTACTCTCTCCAAAGAATCTATGTTCATTCTATAATAAGGACACCAGAACTGAACCGCATAATCCATGTGTGGCCTCACTAATGCTAGGTAAAGTTTCAAGATAACGTCAGCAGTTCTGTTACTCACAGACTCCAGATAGAACCCAAGAATCCTGTTTGCCTTTGTTAAGTAACGCTAATACATTATTGTTTTCTTATAGGTTTCAAGTCGCTATAACAAATACACCTAGATCTTTTTTCACAAACTGATTTTTCTATTTCCGTTACCTAGCATATACTTAATGCTCGGTATTCGTCTTCCTATCTGTAGTACCTTGCATTTATCAGTATTAAAATTCATTTGCCAGTCTACTGACCACTCATGTAAGGTATCTAGATCTCTTTGAAGGTGTTCAAAGTCACTGTCTGAATTTATCACTCTCCCCATTTTGGTATCATCTGCAAATTTACTAATCCTACTAGTTATACCTAAATCAAGATCATTAATGAATATAACAAACAGCAGAGGGCCTAATACAGATCCCTGGGGAACTCCGCTTTTGACCGCACCTCAGTCTGACTTAAATCCATTTATGCTGACTCTTTGTTTCCTACCAGTTAACCATGACCTAATCCATTTTAATAATGATCCACCTATTCCATGTGCTTCTACCTTCCTTATCAATCTCTCATGAGGGACTCTATCGAATGCTTTACTGAAATCTAAGTAAATTATATCATATGACTTATCATTATCTACCGCTTCATGTACTTCTGAGAAAAAGCTAAGCAAATTTGTGAGACAAGAACGTCCCTGGGTGAACCCGTGCTGAGAAGAATGAATTAAGTTGAATGTTTCAAGGTGGCTTCTGATTTTCGTAGCAATAATTGACTCTAGCAACTTGCCTATGATTGACGTGAGACTACTGGGACGGTAATTTGATGCAATTGATTTATCACCCTTTTTGAAAATCGAACTACATTTGCAAGTTTCTGCTTCTGGCACTAGGCCCGATTCTAATGACTTATTAAATAAAACTCTAATGGATTACTCCAACTCATCTCTACATTCTTTAATATTCTAGCATATACCTCGTCTGGACCAGGCGATTTATGAGGCTTCAGTCGTTAATTACTTGCTAATATCGTGTTACTAGTAATATTGATATTCATCAACATATTTTCTATACTGTCGTTATATACCTTATGAACTTCTGGAAACCAAAGTAGGGTTTCATTTGTAAATACGATGAAATGACTATTTAACGTACTACACATTTCTAACTCATCATCAGTCATTTCTCCTGTCGTAGTTTTAAGGGGACCTTGTATCTGTATATTGTATCTCTATGGGACCTATTGTATCTCTAATATATAGACCTCCCAATCTTGATAGAGTTAATGAGCGACTTATCTGGGATGAAATGCGCAGGGCTTCCATACACAACAAAGTCTGTATAGTAGGCGACTTTAACTTTGGCCAAATAGATTGGATTGACCTTACGGATAACTCAGAATCAGAGGATTATCTTGAAACGATCCAGGACTGTTTTCTAAGTCAACATATAACCGAACCCACCCGGGGTAATACTATACTCGATTTAGTTCTGTCGAACAGAGAAAACCTCATTAGTAATGTCGAGGTATGGAAAGAACTTGCAAACAGCGATCACAAAGATATTAGATTCCAGTTAGATTTTCAGGGCAGGGGTAAGGAAAATTCCACAAAAGTCCCAGATTTCAGAAGGGCAAACTTTGATAGTTTGAAGAGGCAGTTGAGAGAAGGGGTATCATGCTTGGGGCTTAACTACTTGGTCCTGACGGTTGAAACCGACCTGATAACGAGATCTGAAGTTGCCGAGTTCCACGACAATTTAAATAATGAGTTATTTAATGCACAAAGTCAGAACATATACAAAAAACTCAGATCAAACAACAATGACCCTAAATGGATAAATAATTATTTAAAAAACATTATTGGTCAAAGAAAGGCTATAGGTAAGGCGCATAAATCGTGGCGAAATTTACCTCCGGGATTATTATAAGGTATTGGCCGGTAGGGTTAAGACCGAGATAAGGAAAGCAAAGAGGAATAATGAGCTGAGGAGAGCAAGGGAGGCGAAGATAAACCTCAAGGGATTCTATCAAATGTATCAAACTAAAACATGAGAAAAGATTGGGCCAATACAGTCAGATACCGGCGAGCTAACTGATAACGACGGAGAAATGAGCAATTATCTGAATAAATATTTTTCAACAGTTTTCACCACAGAAAATTTAAACATGATACCCGAGGCACTGGCTCTATTCAGAGATAGTGAAGAAAACAAATTAAGCGAGATAGTAGTGACTAGTAACGATGTTAGTAAGCAAATTTGTCAGAGATATCACAGTAGGGGAAGAACTAGTTAACACTGATCACAGAGAAATCAGGTTCACCCTAAATTGGAAAACGAAAAACAATGACAATATGGTCAGAGTCCCAAACTTTCGGTTGGCAGATTATCAGGGGTTAAGAAGGTACCTAGGTGAGGTCACCTGGGAACAGTCACGTCAGTCCCCAGTACATAAGAACATAAGAAAATAAGGAGTTTGCAATAGGCCGGTTGGCCTGTGCATGGCAGCTCCTGTCGAGAGTTACTACCACTCTCTATCATCCATGAATCTATCTAGCCTCCTTTTGAAACTTTCCAGAGTTCCCGCACTTACTACAAAGTTGCTAAGCTTGTTCCACTCATCCACCACCCTATTTGTGAACCAGTTTCTTCCTATCTCCCTCCTAAACCTAATTTTATCCAACTTGAATCCGTTGCTCCGAGTCCTATCCTGCTCGGATATTATAAGAACTTTATCTATATCCTTTTTATTGATTCCTTTCACCCACTTAAATACTTCTATCATATCTCCCCGCACTCTTCGTCTTTCTAGGGAATGCAAGTTAAGTTTCTTTAACCTATCCTGATATGGAAGGTTTCTAAGTCCCTGAATCATTTTTGTCATTCTTCGCTGCACCGACTCTAGTGAATTTATATCCATTCTATAATAGGGGCACCAGAACTGAACCGCATAATCGAGGTGCGGCCTAACTAGCGCAAGATATAGTTGCAATAAGACCTCTGCACTCTTGTTACTTACACTTCTAGATATAAAACCCAATACTCTGTTTGCCTTATTTCGAACATTAACGCACTGTTTTCTAGGCCGTAGGTCCGGGCTTACAAGTACCCCTAGGTCTCTTTCACAAGTCGACTTCTCTAGGTTGATGTTGTTCAGGCTGTATACATTATAAGTATTTGTTCTTCCAATATTAAGTACGCTGCACTTGCTGGTGTTGAATTTCATTTGCCATTTTTCAGACCACCCCTGCAGTTTATTTAGATCCTCCTGTAATGCATTTGCATCCTGCCCTGAATTAATTTGCTGCCCTATTTTGGTGTCATCCGCAAACTTGCTTATGTCACTGCTGATCCCAGTATCTAAATCGTTTATGTAGATTATGAACAAGAGTGGGCCTAGTACTGACCCCTGGGGAACCCCACTGGTTACACGGCCCCACTCAGATTTAACCCATCTACGCTGACCCTCCGATTTAACACCATCTACGCTGACCCTCTGCGTTCTATCAGTGAGCCATGATTTTATCCAATTTAAAACTTTCCCCTTGATACCATGAGCCTTAATTTTTCTCAGAAGCCTCTGATGCGGTACTCTGTCAAATGCTTTGCTAAAGTCTAAGTAAATAACATCGTAATTTTCGTCATTATCTACTACCTCGAAGACTTTCCTAAAAAACGTCAGCAGATTTTTTAGACAAGATTTTCCCTTTGTAAACCTATGTTGAGAGTCGTAGATTAATTTGCTTTTCTCTAGATGCGATCGGATGCTATCTGCTATAATTGATTCAAGAAATTTCCCCACTACTGACGTCAAACTGATCGGCCGGTAATTTGACGCTGATGCTCTGTCTCCCTTTTTGAATATGGGTACTACATTTGCCTGTTTCCACAAGTCAGGCACAACTCCGGCGTCTAATGATTTTGTAAATAAGTTTACGAAGGGTCCGCTAATCTGTACCCTACACTCTTTCAAGACTCGAGGGAAAATTTCATCCGGCCCTGGGGATTTTGTTTTCTTTAGTTTATTTATCTTCTTAAGAACATCCTCTTTTCTGAGAGTGATATTCTTTAATTTTTCTTCTTCCTTTCCCTTAAATATCAGTTCCACCTCTAGAATTTCATCGCAAAATTCTTCTGTGAAAACTGATAAGAAGTAGCTGTTCAATGCTTTGCTTATTTTTCACTGCCATTTATCACTTCTCCCCTCCCTGACTTTAAAGGCCCAACTTTGTCCTTAACCTTTGTTCTATATACCTGGAAAAATCCCTTGGGATTCGCCTTGGATTCTCTTGCTATTTTGATTTCATAGTCTCTCTTTGCTTTCCTTATATTTTTCTTAACATTCCTAGATAGTTCATTATACCTGTTTCTGAGCTGATCCTCCCCTCACCTTTAATTTCTTATATATTCCTTTCTTTATACCTATGTCATGTTTAAGTTTTCTGGTCATCCACCTTGGCTCATTCTTATTTGACCTAATTTTTCTGTATGGTATATTTTGTTCTTGTGCTTTATGTAGTATACTAGTGAATATATTATCGTCATGATCAATTGTTGTGTCATCTATGACCTCATCCCTTCCTCTCAGTTGACCTCTGACCCAGCTCTCAGTTGACCTCTGACCCAGCTTGGAGAAGGTAGTGCCCGATCGCGCTCCCGTTAGAGACCAAGGAAAATGGCCGCTTTGGATCGTTGTGTCGTGGGGGAAGAGGAGGGGAGTGTGAGGAAAGACGACCTCCTTGCCACGCTGTTAAGGCAGCTGGGGCAGTTGAGGAGTGAGGTTCACACTCTAAAGGGGGAAAATGAAGCCCTCAGGACGGAACTCCTTCAGGTAGGTGTCCTGCCTAGCAGGACACCTGCGAAGGAGGAGCAGGCGTGGAGAGTGGTTGTCTCCAAGGGGACTAGGGTCAGGCTTAGGAAAGCTGACCAGGGTGTGGAGTGCAGTAACCCTTACCAGGTGCTGCAGGAAGCTGGAGAGGAAGAGAAGAGGCAGGACGGTATGGATCAAGGAGAAGAAAGGGCAGTTGTACAAACCCTGCCCACAGGTAAGGTCGTGGTAGTTGGTGACAGCCAGGTGAGGTTTATGGATAGGGCTTTTTGTGCGAGAGATAGGAAACGTAGGACTAGGGTGTGTTTTCCTGGGGCTGGGATAGGGCATGTAGCCGAGAGGTTAGACAGAGTTTTGTCAGGGGAGGGTACCAATCCAGTAGTGTGTCTTAGTGTGGGAGGATACGACATAGGTAAGGTTAGGAGTGAGGAACTTTTCAAGAGGTATAGGGAAGCGCTGGGGAAGATTAGAGATAGGGGAGGGATCCCGATAGTATGTGGTGTCTTGCCTAGAAGAGGGGTTGGTCGTGAATGGCTGTCCAGGGCAATTGCTATTAATTGCCGACTGGAAAAACAACGATTCTATGGCAACGACTACCTGTACTGTCGCGACGGAGTACACTTGTCTCGTGAGGGGGTAAAGACGTTGTCTGCATCCCTGGAGCGTGAAATTGTCACTCAGAAGGGGGGGTTTCGCCAGTAGAGAGGGGTTGGGGAAAGTGGGAATAAAAAAACAAGCAGGTCCTGGGAAGTAAAATTAGTTGCTCAGGACAAGGGGTAAAACAGGACCAGGGAAGAGTAGGTTTAAATGTATACTATACAAACAGTAGGAGCGTTAGAAATAAAATAGACTTGCTGAGAGCGGTTGTATGTACCGAGAATGTAGACGTCATAGCAATCACCGAAACTTGGATGAATCTGGCGAGCAAAATTTTTTTATCAGAGTACCACATAGAAGGGTACAACCTTTTTCACAAGGACAGGGAAGGTAGGAAGGGGGGAGAGTGAGCATTAACGGCACTAAATCCCATTGGAGCAACGTGACTATTGGAGTTCCCCAATGCTCAGTACTTGGACCATTATTATCTATCATATAATTAAACGACATAGATATCGGCATAGACAGCAACATAAGTAAATTTGCTGATGACACTCAAATAGGTACACTCCATGGTCCACTCCAGCTTGGCCAACAAACTCGCACAGCCCAGACCACACATAGCACTGGCCATAACTGAAAATTATCCCTTCGGAGCTAACCCTGCCGTGACCTTTCCCCTAGTGAGGTCACAGTTTTATTGCTCGTTTTACAGTGGCGACCGCGTGGTCGCTTGTTGTTGCTGTGCAGCTGTGGCGCTCACGCATGCGCACATACACACAAAAGCCAGATAAATAAAAAAAAAATGTATGAGTTTTCGAAAATTCCGGATTCTCGGGTGGTCCGGATTTTTGAACTTTTACTGTATTGTTTTTCTAATGTTTATGTGCCACTAAGGTGATGTGAGATAACGAGGGAACTCTTTTCACATGAGCTCCTCATTCTGGTGTAAGTAGCACTGTTACCTTAGTAGTTTCTCATAAGGCATTTAATATTTCTACTGAATTTTGATATCATGTATAACCTTTGTTCCCCAGTGTAGTGTTTAGAGCCATGGTAAAAGGTGCGCAAATGTTGGTGTACCATTATTGATTGTGTTTGTAGTGTTGGAGGGAATAGAAGTGTAAAATTTTACAGTGCATCTCATTCACCCCAATCACAGGTGCTATCTTTCCACGGGTCACGGAGAATATTTTTAAAGTTAATTGTGTTTGTGCTGGTTCGGGTTTTTCTCAAAGGGGCGCTTCCACTCCATTACCATCCACTATACTCAAAACCCCAAATATTTAAGTGAGATAATTCCGACCGGTTACATATATATATATATATATATATATATATATATATATATATATATATATATATATATATATATATATATATATATATATATAAATATATATATATATATATATATATCATGTAGATCCACAATAAAACGTGGATAAGATAAATCTTGCTAAAATCACACAGGGAAAAGGGAAACAGTGAAGCACCTTAGCTTTCGTCTTTATTCAAAACATCTTCAGAGGCAACTGAATTTCATGGACGGAGAGCGGCTTAAATACACAGGGTGACCTTATTAAACATGAGGTCAGGTTAAAAATGCTTTGAAAACTTTGGAGTTAGATGTAGTGGGGTCCCATATATTTTTGACCTGACTTGACTAGTCACGTCGCCCTTTCTCTTAAGTTCCTCTGCGTGTGTGCTGGTGTGCGAATTAGTGGATGTCATGATTATGACCTGACCTCATGTTTAATAAGGTCACTCTATATATATA
>NW_024725879.1:0-10067 GCF_018991925.1 Homarus americanus | reverse complement strand
ATCAATGTACTTCGTTTCGGTTACGTATTATAAATAAGTTCATATTTGTACCTGAACAACTTACACACACACTACACACACACACACACACACACACACACACACACACACACACACACACACACACACATTATTGGATTATAATAATTTCGTCGAAAACTCTTAAAAAGACATTATCAAGAACTACGCTTATAGCTCAAACAACTTTTAAATATAGCTCAAAACTTTCTAAAATAGCTCTAAAGTTTGAAAATAGTTCCTCGACTTTCTAAAAATAGCTCAAACAGTTTTCTAAAATAATCAAACAGTTTTCTAAAATAGTAAACAACTTTCTAAAATAAATAAACAACTTTCTGAAAATAAATAAACAGCTTTCAAAATAGCTCAAACAGCTTTTAAAATAAACTCAAGTAACTTTCTAAAAATAGCTCCGGGCGACTTTCTAAATAGCTCAAAAACTTTCCTAAATATGACAAATAAAACTCAAAATAGGCTCAAAAAACTTTCTGAAAATAGCTCAAACTAAAATATTAAAAATAATCAATTTTTCAAAAATAAACAAAAACTTTCAAAATAGCTCAAACAACAAATAGGCTCAAACAACAAAAATGGCTCGAACAACTTTAAATGAAGCTCAAACAAAAATAGCTCAAGAGCAACAAAATATTAGCTCAAAAACGTTCTAAAAATAGCTCAAACAGCTTTCTAAAAATAGCTCAAAAACTTTCCTAAAATAAACTCAAACCGCTTTCTAAAATAAGCTCAAACAACATCTAAAATAGCTCAAACAACTTTCTAAAAATAGCTCAAAAACTTTTTCTAAAAATAGCTTAAACAGCACAAAATAAAAACAAACTTTCTAAAATAAGCTCAACTAACTTTCTAAAGATAGTTCAACAGCTGAGAAAACACAGGATCCCATTATCAGAGTAATTATATGTCAGCAGATCTTGTGTGGGCTGTGTGTGTGTGTGTGTGTGTGTGTGTGTGTGTGTGTGTGTGTGTGTGTGTCCTCTTCACTCTCTTCCACCCTCCTCTAACCTCCTCATCATTTCTCCCTCTCTCTCTCCTCCTCTCTTCCTCCTGGCCCTCCTGTCTTTTCCCTTAACCTTTCCCCTGCCTCCCCCCTCCCCTCCAACACATAATGGGGTGTTTTTCAGTTACATCAAGAGGACGTTGGCCTTGGTGATTGACTTTCCCTCGGAGGAACTAAAGGCGTAAAACAGGTGAGGGAAGATGAGGAGTTTGGGGGGTGAGGGAGAGAGAGGGGGATGAGAGAAAAGTAGCCATGAAGAGAAGAGTGGGGAGGATAGTGAAATGAGGCTGAGGAGAGATAGTAGGAGAAAATTAGGTGAGGGAGAAGGAGGAAGGATGGTGATGTTTAGAGAATGAGAGAAGGGAGGGTGGGAACAGATTCAAGGGATGAGGAGAGGAGGGAGAGGAAAGAAGTGGGGTGATGGGAAGGGAGAGAAGGAGAGATGAGGGAGAGATTATGGGCAGAAGGGAAAAAAAGATAATGTAAGGGTAGGGGAAAAGATAGAACAAATTAACGAGAATGAAGGAGGAGTGAAGAAAAGAGGGCAGGGAAGTTGGTGAGAGGAGATAAGAGAGTGAATATAGAGAGAGTGAGAAAGGGGGAATAGTAGTAGGGGTGAGAAGAGATATTGGATGATGGAAGGGAGGGTGAAGGAAGAGATTGAAGGAAGGGTGGGAGGTGAGAAGGAAGGAATTGAAGGAGGGTGAAAGGGAAGGGTGAAGGAAGGGTAAAAGGTGAGTGATTCTCCATAATGGATGAGAGAGAGAGAGAGAGAGTGGATGCGGTTGGTTAATACCTGAACCTAACCTAACCTAACCTAACCTAACCCCTAACCTAAACCTAACCTAACCAGTTGTCCACGTATGATTGATTTTATAGACAGTTGGTGGTGTGTATTGTGTTCCGTTTTCTCTCTCTCTCTCTCTCTCTCTCTCTCTCTCTCTCTCTCTCTCTCTCCCCAGATTATCGTAAATCAGGAACCTTTGAGAATCGATCTTGTCGTAGATTAAATGAAGGTAATTGATACGTTCTTCCTCAATTAGAAATAAATGAACGTAAAGGAACAGCTAAGAATCCTCGTAACGTTTGTATGTGTGGGTGGATTGGGTGTGGAGTGGGGGTGGGTGGGTAGGTGGAGTAGGTGCAGGATGTTTGGGTGTGTGTGTGTGTGTGTATATGACCTCAGTGCTGCGTTCATACAAGACCTGTGTATATTTGCTTTAGTATGACATTGAAGTGGATAGAGGTGTGAGGCGTGAGGGAGGGAGGGTGGGGGAGACGGAGGGTGAGGGAGGGGTGGGGAGTGTCGTTGGGATGATGGAGGGAGGGAGAGGGAGGGTGAGGTGTCGTTAGGATGATGGAGGTGGAAAGAGAACCATTACCTCTCCACACCAGTACTGTATGAAGTGGTGGTGGTGGTGGTGGTGGTGGTGGTGGTGGTGGTGATGGTGGGTGGTGGTGGTGGTGGTGTTGGGTATTAGTGGTGGTGGTGTTGGAGGTAGTAGTGGTGGTGGTGTTACATAAGAACATGAAAATAAGGGTCTACAATAGGCGTTTTGGCCTGTGCATAGCAGCTCCTGTCGGAGATTACTATTTCTCTATCATCCATGAATCTATCTAGCCTCCTTTTAGACTTTCCAGAGTTCCACCTTACTACAAAGTTGCTAAGCATTCCACTCGTCCACCACCCTATTTGTGAACCAGTTTCTTCCTATCTCCCTCCTAAACCCTAAACTTCTTAACTTGAATCCGTTATAAAGTCTATCCTGCTCGGATGTATAAGAACTTTATCTATATCCCCTTTATTGATTCTTTCACCCATAAATATTCCTATCATATCTCCCGCACTCTTCGTCTTTCTAGGGAATGCAGTTAAGTTTCTTCAACCCTATCCTGATATGGAAGGTTCTAGTCCTAGATCATTTTGTCATTCTTAACTGCCGACTCCTGGTGGTTATATCCATTCTATAAGCGGGGCACCAGACGAACCGCATAATCGAGGTGCTGACCCTGTTAGCGCAAAGTACCAGTTTACGTAGACCTCACACTCTTTATTTACTTACACTTCTAGATATAAACTAATACTCTGTTTGCCATATTTCCGAACATTAACGCACTGTTTTTTTCTAGGCCGTAGGTCGGCCTAAGTACCCCTAAGTCTCTTTCTGGGAGTCGACTTCTCTAGGTTGATGTTGTTAAGGCTGTATACATTATGGTATTTGTTCTTCAATAATAAGTACGCTTTACGCACTGGTGTTGAATTTCATTTGCCATTTTCAGATACCCTGCAGTTTATTTAAGATCATCTGTAATGCATTTGCATCCTGCCCTGAATTAATTTGCCGCCCTGTTTGTGTCATCCACAAACTTGCTTATGTCCTGTGATCCCGAAATATCTAGATAGTTTATGTAGATTATGAACCAGAGTGGGCCTAGTACTGACCCTAGGGGGAACCCCACCAGCTACACAGCCCCACTCAGATTAACACCATCTACGCTTTGACCCTCTGCATTCTATCGGTGAGCCATGATTTTATCGGTGAAAACTTTTCCCTCGATACCCATGAGCATTAATTTTCTCAAAGCCTCTGATGCGGTTACTCTGTCAAATGCTTTTGCTAAGTATAAGTAAATAACATCGTAATTTTCGTCGTATCTACTAACTCGAAACTTTCTAAAAACGTTGGCAGATTTGTTGGACAAGATTTTCCTTTGTAAGCCCATGTTTGAGAGTCGTAGATTAATTTGCTTTTCTCTAGATGCGATCGGATGCTATCTGCTATAATTGAGTTCAAAATTTTCCCCTGCGACGTCAAAACTGATCGGCCGGTAATTTGACGCTGATGCTGTCTCCTTTTGAATAAGGGTACTACATTTGCCTGTTTCCACAAGTCTGGCACAACTCCAGTGTCTAATGATTTTTGTAAATAAGTTTGAGGGTCCGCTAATCTGTTCCTACACTCTTTCAGACTCGAGGAGGTAGTAGGTGGTGGTGGTGGAGGTGGGTTGTTGTTCTTGTTGTTGGTTGTGGTGGTGGGTGATGGTGTGTGTTGGTGTTGGTGGTGTTGGTGATTGGTGGTGGTGGTGGTGGTGGTCTTGGTGGTAGTAGTGTGGGTGGTGGAGTGTGTTGTTGGTGGTGGTGGTGGTGGTGTGGTGGTGTTGGTGGTTGTAGTGGTGTGGTGGAGGTGGTGTTGGTGGTGGTGGCGGGTGATGGTGGGGGGGTGTGGTGGTGGTGTTGGAGGTAGTAGTGGTGGTGGTGTTGTATGATGTGGCTGGGTAGATCATTTTGGTTATTGTGGGCAATAGACATATGGTCCTTTATTATTATTATTATTATTATTATTTATTATTATTATTATTATTATTATTATTATTATTGTTATTATTATTTTTATTATTATTATTTTGTGTATTATTATTACTATTGTTGTTGTTGAGTTATTAATATTGTTGTTTTTATTATTATTCATTATTATTTATTATTGTAATATTATTGTTGTTGTATCATTATCATCATCATCGTCATCATCATCATCATCATCGTCATTTCATCATCATCATCATCATCATCATCACCATCATCATCCCTACAGTGCCTACAGGTGATCATATAAGACGAGGTCATTAATCACCAGGTCGGGTCAGGTGACGGAAATTGACTTAACTCTCTCTCTCTCTCTCTCTCTCTCTCTCTCTCTCTCTCTCTCTCTCTCTCTCTCTCTCTGTAAACTCATGAAATAACATCAAATTAAACGCATATAAATAATAATATTATGATGTTTCTTTTGTTGTGTCAAATAAACGATAAAAACAAATTTTGATTACATTGGGTGGAAAGGTCAAAGGTTAATTTGACATATTATTTAGTAAGGCAATCTGGTTAATGTTTCCTTGTTTGTTTACAGGTAAGTGCATGTGTTCGTGTCAGGAAAGAAAGGTCTGGGTAAGGTAATAAGGTCAGAGGTCAGGCCGGCCATGGTGGTTGACCGGATCGGTTTGTTGTTTATTTTTTTATATTGTTTGTAAATATAATTGGTATAATATTCTGGGCGTTCAGGTGCGAGTGTTGATATTTTTTTTTTTATGTGTAAATGTAAAATGATACAAGATTTTATTACGTTACAAATGAAGTGTGTGTGTGTGTGTGTGTGTGTGTGTGTGTGTGGTGTGGTGTGTGTGTGTGTGTGTGTGTGTGTGTGTGTGTGTGTGTGTGGTGTGTGTTTTGGGTGTGTTTTGTGTTATTGTTTATTCATTGTTGTGGTTTATTTCATTCCTTCCATGTTGTGTTATTTTACTTTGTTTTGTGTTTATGGTTATCTCTATCTTTCTTTCCTTCTTCCTCTCTTCTCCTCCTTCTTCCCTCTTCCTCCTTCTCTTCTCCTCGTATCCTTCTCATCCTTTTCCATTTTCTCCTTTTCTCTCCTCTATCACCTCTTCTTCCTTCCTCTCTTCCTTCTCAAGTTCTCTCATCTCTGCCTACTATCATCTTTCCTTCCTCCCCACCACCTCCTCTCTCCCTTTTCCTTCCATTTCCCTATCACCCCCTCTTCTCTGTTGCCTACCTTTTCCTCACCGCTCAATCTCCTCTCCCTTCCCCATCCTTTCTCCTTTCCTCTCATTTTCCTCCGCCTCCTATTATTATCTCTTCCCCCTCCCCCCCTCTTCACCACCTCCCCTCTTCACCCCACCCCTTTCTCCATACTCCCTCTCCCCCCTCTCCCCACCTCCCCCTCTTCACCATCCCTCTCCCCTCCCCTCTCCTCTCCCTCCCCTCTCCACCCCTCTCCTCTCCCTCTCCCTCCCTCCCCTCTCCTTCCCCTTCTCCTCCTCCCTCTCCCTCTCTCTCCCTCTCCCTTTTTTCCCCTCCCCTCCCCTCTCCTTCCCTCCCTCTCCCATTATGTTACAGAAAAATTCGCTACAGGCAAAGCTTTTATTATTTGAGAGAGAGAGAATGTCTCTGAATAGCTGTGGACAGGTGGTGTGCAGTTTACCCTCCTGGTGTGCACAGTTTACCGTCCTGGTGTGCAGTTTACCTCTTGGTGTACACAGTTTACCCTCTTGGTGTACACAGTTTCCCTCTGGTGTCACGGGTTTGCACCTCTTGGTGTACACAGTTTACCTCCTGGTGTGCACAGTTTGCCCTCCTGGTGTACACAGTTTACCTCTTGGTGTACACAGTTTACCCTCCTGGTGTACACAGTTTACCCTCCTGGTGGCACACAGTTTACCCTCCTGGTGTGCAGATTTACCTCTGGTGTACTGTTTACTCTGGTATTTGATTTACCCTCTTGGTGTTACAGTTTTACCCTCCTGGTGTACACAGTTTACCCTCTGGTGTACACAGTTTACCTCCTGGTGTAGACAGTTTACCACTCTGGTGTGTTTACCATGTGTGCACAGTTTACCCTCTGGTGCATTTGGTTACCCTCTTGGATGCAGTTTACCCTCTGGTATACACAGTTTACCGTCTGGTGTACACAGTTTCCCTCTGCATTTTGTACACCTGCAGTGTTACTGGGTTTTACCTCTGGTGTACAGTTTACCCTCTTGGTGTACACAGTTTTAGTCCTGGTACACAGTTCCTCTTGGTGCACAGTTTTCTGGTGTGCACAGTTTACCCTCCTGGTGTACACTTTACCCTCTGGCGCTTTGCCTCCTGGTATACAGTTTCCCTCTTGGTGTACCCTCTGGTGTACACAGTTTACCTCTGGTGTACACAGTTTACCTCTGGTGTACTACAGTTTACCCTCTTGGTGTATTGATTTACCCTCCTGGTATGCACAGTTTACCGTCCTGTGTACACAGTTTACCCTCTGGTGGCATACACAGTTTTGTCCTGGTGTACACAGTTTACCTCTGGTGTAACAGGTTTTCCCTCTGGTGTACACAGTTTACCCTCCTGGTGTACATATTTACCGTCACCATTTTGTACAGTTTTACCCTCCTGGTGTACAGTTTACCTCTGGTGTACACAGTTTACCCTCCTGGTGTGCCCTCCTGGTGTACAGTTTGCCCTCTTGGTGTGCACACAGTTTACCCTCTCTGGTGTTACACAGTTTACCCTCCTGTACACAGTTTACCCTCCTGGTGTACACAGTTTACCGTCCTGGTGTACACAGTTTACCCTCCTGGTGTACAGATTTACCTCTGGTGTCACAGTTTACCGTCTGGTGTGCACAGTTTACCCTCTGGTGTACACGGTTTTACCGTCCTGGTGTACACAGTTTACCCCTCCTGGTGTACACAGTTTACCCTCTGGTGTACAGGTTTACCCTCCTGGTGTACAGTTTGCATCCTGGTGTACTAGTTTACACCCTCTGGTGTACACAGTTTACCGTCCTGGTGCAGTTTACCCTCCTGGTGTGCACAGTTTCCCCTCCTGGTGTACACAGTTTACCCTCCTGGTGTGCACAGTTTACCCTCCTGGTGTACTGGTTTACCGTCTGTGCTGGTTTACCACTCTGGTGTGCACAGTTTCCACTCCTGGTGTACACAGTTTACCTCCTGGTGTACACAGTTTCCCTCCTGGTGCACAGTTTACCTCCTGGTGTACACAGTTTACCGTCTGGTGTCACAGTTTACCCTCCTGGTGTCACACAGTTTCCCTCCTGGCATACACAGTTTACCCTCCTGGTGTACACAGTTTACCGTCCTGGTGTACACGGTTTCTAGTGTGCACAGTTTGCCTCCTGGTGTACACAGTTTCCCCTCTGGTGTACACAGTTTACCCCTCTGGTGTACAGTGGCCTCTCTGGTGTACAGTTTCCTCTGGTGTACACAGTGTACCCTGGTGTACAGTGTGCCCTCTGGTGTGCACAGTTTACCCTCCTGGTGTACAGAGTTTACCCTCTTGGTGTACACAGTGTAGCCTCTGGTTGTGCTGATTTTGCCCTCTGTCCCACCTGGTGTTCACATTGTGTACATTTGTTTGCCACTCTGTTACTGGTGCCACCCACAGTGCACAGTGTACCCTCTGGTGTACAGTTGCCCACTCTGGTGTACACAGTTTACCTCCTGGTGTGCACAGGCTGCCTCTGGGTATTGCAGTTTACCCTCCTGGTGTGCACCAGTTTACCCTCCTGGTGTACACAGTTTACCCTTCTGGTGCACAGTGTACACCCTTTTTTAACGTGTCCTAGTGTACACGTGCCTTTCCCTGGTGTACTTGGTTACCCTCCTGGTGTCACACAGTTTAACCTCCTGGTGTACACAGTTTACCTCTGGTGTGCACAGTTTTCCTCTTGGTGTGTATATTTTGCCACTCCTGGTGTGCACAGTTTACCCCTGGTGGCATAGTTTACCCTCCCCAGTTTACCCACCACCTGGTGTACACTTTACTCACCTGATGTATAGGTTCTGGTGTGCAGGTAGAGTGTGCCAGATGAAGTTGCATAGTACCTGGCCAAATTTTTCTAGCCATTAAAACGTTAGGAGTCCGAGAACACACGATAGTCACTTACGATACTTACGATAACCACTTACGATAGCCCACTACGATAGTCACTTACGATTATAATGGGGGTTGGTAGAAAATATAGAGAGAATATTTAGTAGGACGATGTAAAGATTCGGAATTGTGGCCGTTATTTACACTTATATTACGTATTACATTCTTGGGGACAACTTCTCAAACACCTCTTCGATACAACTATTTATTATTCCTCAATGACACGGATATCAATATTATATCGGAGTTACTAGCACATTATGTTTGCATACTCGACACTGACTCTCGGACACAAACATGAAATGAATACACTTCAGTAGGTAACTCACCCTAGGGATAGTTGACAGAGACTCACGTGTGCCTGGTGGAGGCCCAGCGGGTGCCGGCTGGGCTGCCTCCTATGGGAGTCTGCTTAGCTGGTGACGCCGGGTCGGGTCGGGGTCTCATTCCCGACCTGGGGAGGACGAGCGTGACTCTGTGCGTGTGAACAGAATGACGATCTGTGCAGAGATGAGTCCAATGCGAATAAATATATTCTAATGCGTGGCCGTGCAGGGCCTTTATATGCAGGGAGAAACGGCGATTGACCTCCGCAATTAACACTAAACTGGTTGGATCTGGACAGCTGTTTTTTGCCCAGGTGTGTGGTCATGCCCAGGGTGTGTCTTGGTTAGGTGTGGTTGTGGGTCAGTCACCCACTAACTCAAGTAATTAGTAGTCGGGGTCAGGTCGTGGGTCTGACCCAGGGTGTCAACCTGGTCATGTTGGGGTACCAGGGCCTGTAGCACTCACTGTTATATGTGTTGTAATTCTCTGGGCTGTAGCTGTGGTCTGATAATCCATCATTACACCTCCTGCCAAGACCAAAGAACTGGTGGTACATATAGACAGTTATATTATGTAGTATCTAAGATAGTCCCTGAGGCGATAATAATAGTCTCACATTTACAAACAATAATCTCATAGATGTGTGTTTTTCTACTAGCTTAGTTTGATTCGACAAAGCTTACTATGCGATAGTCACTTACGATAGACACTTACGATAGTCACTTATGATAGTCATTGACGATAGACAATTACGATAGACACTTACGGATAGACACTTACGATAGTCATTTGATAGAATTTACGATAGTTTTCGATAGATCTTACGATAGACACTTACGATAGTCACTACGATATGTTTGTGCAAGATGGTCGCCATGTTGTCCAATACCTCCAATCTTGTATCTTAAAGAAGTTAGAAGGATAAGAGTGATTTTATCTTACGTGTCCTGAGAATCTTAACTTGGTGTCGTAGTTTAAATGAAGCTAACTTACGAACATTTTCAATTTAGTGAACAATTTAACTTTTTAAACTTGATAATTGTTTAGTTTCTTTGATTCATTCAAAATTCGTACAAAAAATAAAGAATCATAAGGGCGTTAATCCATATATTCTGTCTTAATTAACATAGATTTTTTTGGTTAATGTCACCTGATGTTGAGTTAACGTATATATTTATGTAGATTCTCAGTGTTATAATTGTTTATTAAGTTACGAAATATTTAACTTACGGGTATTTGTGAATCGGTTGTGGTTTG
>NW_024725878.1:0-11866 GCF_018991925.1 Homarus americanus | reverse complement strand
CTTGACCTCCCAGGTACTCCACACGGCCTCCCAGGTACACCTCTCACACTCCCAGGTACACCTCAGACCTTCCCAGGTACACCTCTGACACTCCCTGGTACCTCCGACCTCCTGGTCACCTCCGACCTCCCAGGTACCTCCGACACTCCCAGGTACCTCCGACACTCCCAGGTACACCCCTGACCTCCCAGGTACCCTGACACTCCAGGTACACCCCTGACACTCCCAGGTACCTCTCACCTCCCAGTGCACCTCTGACACTGCCAGGTACACCTGTGACACTCCCAGGTACACCTGTGACACTCCCAGTACCTCTGGTACTCCCAGGACACCTCCGATATTCCCAGGCACCTCCGGACTCCCAGGTACCTTTGACACTCCAGGTACTCCCACTGACACTCCCAGGTACACCTCGACACTCCCAGGTACACCTCAGACACTCCCATGTAAACCTCCCACACTCCCAGGTACACCTCCGACACTTCAGGTACACCACCTGACACTTCCAGGACACCACTGACACTCCCAGGTACCTCTCACACTCCCAGGTACTCCTCCGACCTTCCCAGGTACACCTCTGACACTCCCTGGTACACCTCCGACCTCCTGGTACACCTCCGATACTCCCAGGTACACCTCCGACACTCCCAGGTACACCTCCGACACTCCAGGTACACCATGACCTCCCAGGTACCCCTGACACTCAGGTACACCCCTGACCTCCCAGGTACCTCTGACCTCCGGTCCTCACTGACACTCCCTGGTACCCCTCAGACACTCCTGGTACACCTCCGACACTCCTGGTGCACCTCCGACACTCCCATGTACACCTCCAACACTCCCAGGTACACCCCTGACCTCCCAGGCCTCTAACCTCCCAGGTACCTCTGGCCTCCCAGGTACATCTCTGATACTCTCACGTGCACCACTGACACTCCCAGGTACACCACCGAGCACTGCCATGGTACACTTCTGACACTCATATACCTCAGACACTCCCAGGTACACCTCTGACACTCCCTAGGTACATCTCCCCAGCCTCCCAGGTACACTTCTAACTCCAGGTCCTCTGACACTAGGTACATCTTTGATGCTCAGGTATGCCTCCTGACCTCCCAGGTACACCGCTGACCTCCCAGGTGCACACCATGACACTGCCATGGTACACCTCTGACACTCCATGCATGCCTCAGACACTCCCAGGTACACCTCTGACCTCCTAAGTACCTCTGACACTCCCAGGTACACCTCTGACACTCCCAGGTACACCTCTGACACTCCCAGGTACTCCACCTGACATTCCCTGGTACACCTCCTAACATTCCCAGGTAAACCTCGGCTTCTCAGGTACCTCTGACACTCCCAGGTACACCTCTGACCTCCCAGGTACAACTGTGACACTCTCAGGTACTCCTGTGGCACTCCCAGGCCACTGACACTCCCAGGTACCTCTGATACTCCCAGGAACACCTCCGGTGTTCAGGAACACCTCCGATATTCCCAGGAACACTTCCGATATTCCCAGGAACACCTCCAGGCCTCCCAGGTACCTTTGACCTCCCAGGTACTCCCCGACCTCCCAGGTACTCCACTGACACCCACGCACACCTCTTACACTCCAGGTACACCACCCTGACACTGCCAGGTACACCTGACCTCCCAGGTACCTCTGACACTCCCAGGTACACCTCAACACTCCCTGGTACACCTCCGACACTCCCAGGTACACCTCCGACCTCCCAGGTACACCTCCGACACTCCAGGTACCTCTGGCTCCCACCTCTGATACTCCCAGGTATCAATTCCGACACTCCCAGGTACCCCCTGACACTCCCAGGTACACCTCTGGCTCCCGGTACCTCTGACTCTCCCAGGTACTCCCACCTGACACTCCCTGGTACACCTCAGACACTCCCTGGTACCTCCGACACTCCCTGGTTCACCTCCGACACACCCAAACACCTCAGGCCTCCAGGTACCCCGACGCTCTAGGTACACCTCCGATACTCCCAGGTACACCTTGGCCTCCCAGGTACTCACAACCTCCCAGGTACACTTCTGACACTCACAGGTACACCTCTGACACTCCCAGGTACACCTCTGACACTGCCAGTACCTCTGACACTGCCAGGTACCTGTGACACTCCCAGGTACACCTCCGACACTCCCAGGTACAACTCTGATACTCCCAGGAACACTTCCAATATTCCCAGATACACCTCCGATACCCCAGGTACACCTTTGACACTCCCAGGTACCCACTGACACTCCCAGGTACACCTCCTGACACCACAGGTACACCTCTGATACTGCCAGGTACACCTCTGACACCCAGGCACACTCTGACACTCCCAGGTACACCTTTGACACTCCATACACCTCCGACACTCCCAGGTACACCTCTGATACTTGGAACACTTCCGTCAGGAACACTTCCGATATTCCCAGATACCGTCCGATACTCCCAGGTACACCCTTGACACTCCCAGATTGCACCACTGTGCTCCCAGGTACACCTGACACTCCAGGTACACCCCTGACACTCCCAGGTACACCCCAGCACTCCCAGGTACACCTCCTGACACTGCACCAAGGTACACCTGTGACACTGCCAGGCCACACCTGTGACACTCCAGTTACACCTGTGAGCACTTCCAGGTGCACCTCCATTGCTCCAGGTACCTCCGTCTCCCGAGACACCTCCGATGGGTACACCTCCGATGCTCCCAGGTACACCTTTGGCCTCCCAGGTGCTCCCCAACCTCCCAGGTGCACCTCCTGACACTCCCACAGGTACACCTCTGACACTCCCAGGTACACCTCCTGACACTGCCAGGTACACCTCCTGACACTGCCAGGTGCACCTGTGACACTCCAGGTACACCTCCGACATTCAGGTACACTGGGTCTCCCAGGAACACTTCCGTATTCCCAGATGTACCTCCTACGTGGGTACACCTTTGACACTCCCAGTGCTCCTGACTTGCTCGGTACACCTCCCCAGCACTCCTGAGTGCCTGCCTGGCCTTGCTGCCAGGTACACCTCTGGCTTACTGCCAGGTACACCTCTGACTCCCAGATTACACCTGTGACCTCCCAGGCCTGCAACCTCCCAGGTACCTCTGATGCTCCCAGGTAAACCTCCGACACTTCCAGGTACCACTGGCTTGCTCCCAGGGCACCACTGACACTCCCAGGTACACACCTCTCACACTCCCAGTACTCCTCCGACCTTCCCACCTCTGACCTCCCAGGTACACCTCTGACACTCCCAGGTACACCACTGACACTGCCAGGTACACCTCAACCTCCCAGGTTACCTGACCTCCCAGTTACACCCTGACCTCAGGTACACCTCTGACACTCCCAGGTACACCTCTGGCACTCCCAGGTACACCTCTGACCTCCTAGGTACACCTCCGATACTCCCCAGGTACACCTCCGATACTCCCAGGTACACCTCTGACACTCCCAGGTACTCCTCTGACCTCCCCTGGTTCACCTCTGGCACTCCCAAGTACAACTCTGGCCTTGCTGCCAGTGCACCCCTGAGCACTCCCAAGTACTAGCTCTGACACTGCCAGGTACACCCCTGGCCTCCCAGGTACACCGCTGACACTCCCAGATATACCCTGACCTCCCAGGTACCTCAGACACTCCCAGGTACATTTCTGACCTTCCAGGTACACCTCCGACACTTCCAGTGCCTCTGACCTCCAGGTACCACTGACCTCCCAGGTACACCTCTGACCTCCCAGGTACACCTCTTGACCTCCCAGGTACTCCTCTGTGCTCCCAGGTGCTCCTCTGGCCTCAGGTACACCCCTGACCTCCCGGTGCACCTCTGACCTCCCAGGTACCACCTGACCTCCTAGGTACCTGGCCTCCCAGGTACACAGGCCTCCCAAGTGCTCCTCTGATGCTCAAGGTTCACCTCTGTCCTCCAGGTACACCTCTGACACTCCCAGGTACACCACTTACCTCCTAGATACACCTAAAGACCTCCCAGGTACACCTCGTGCTCCCAAATACACCTCAGACACTCCCAGGTACACCTATGAAACTCCCAATGCGCCTCATGCTCCCAGGTGCACCCCTGACACTGTCAGGTACACCTCTGACACTCCCAGTGCCTCAGACTTCTCCAGGTGCCTCCTGACCTCCCAGGTACACCTCTGACACTCCTGGTGCTTTCACCTGAGCGCCAGGTACACCTCAGCCTCCCAGGTACTCCTCTGGCCTCCTGGTTCACCCCTGACCTCCAAGCACCTCTGGCCTCCCAGGAACACCTCAGACACTCCCAGGTACACTTCTGACACACCCAGGTACACCTCTACGACACTCCCAGGTACTCATCTCCGTTCCTTCAGCCGCCCAGGTACACCCCTGACGCTTGGGTGCACCTCTGGCCTCCTGGTTCCTCTGGCCTCCCAAGTGCAGCTCTGTTTCAGGTGCACCCCTGACACTCCCAAGTACAGCTCTGACACTGCCAGGTACACCCTGACACTCCCAGGTACACCTTTGACACTCCCAGATATGCCCTGACCTCCCAGGTACACCTCAGACACTCCCAGGTGACATTTCTGACACTTCAGGTACACCTCCGACACTTCCAGGTACCTCTGACACTCCAGGCCTTAATGAGACTCCCAGGTACCACCCCTGGCCTCCCAGGTACCCTCTGACACTCCCAGGTACCTCTGACCTCCCAGGTACTCCTCTGTGCTCCCAGGTACTCTTCTGACCTCCCAGGTACACCCCCAACACTCTGGGTACACCTCTGGCACTCCCAGGTCACCACCCCGGCACTCTAGGTGCCTCTGACCTCCCAGGTACCTCTGGCCTCCCAAGTGCTCCTCTGATGCTCCATGGGTACACCTCTGACCTCCCAGGTGCACCTCTGACACTCCCAGGTACACCACTTACACTCCTAGATACACCTAAGACTCCCAGGTACACCTCTGATGCTCCCAAATCACCTCAGACACTCCCAGGTACCTATGGAGCACCCCCAATCGCCCCCCTGACACTCCAGGTACACCCTGACACTGTCAGGTACACCTCTAAACCTCCCAGGTACACCTCAGACACTCCCAGGTGCCTCTGGCACTCCCAGGTACACCTCTGACCTCCTAGTACTTTCACCTGGCCTCCCAGGTACACCTCTGACCTCCCAGGTACTCCTCTGTGGCCTCCCTGGTTCACCTAGCCTCCCAAGTACACCTCTGACCTCCCAGGAACACCTCAGACACTCCCAGGTACACCTCCCATTGCACCAGGTGCACCTACGACACTCCCAGGTACACCTCTGACCTCCCAGGTTCCCTCAGCACGCCCAGGTACACCCCTGACCTCCCAGGTGCACCTCCTGACACTCCCAGGTACACCTCAGCTCTCCCAGGTACCCTCAGACACTCCCAGGTACATTTCTGACACTTCAGGTACACCTCCGACCTTCAGGTACACCTCAGACACTCCCAGGAACACCAATGACACTGCTGGGTACACCAGCTGCACTCTGGGTACTCCTCTTGCTCCCCAGGTACACCTCTGACACTCCCAGGTACTCCTCTGATGCTCCCAGGTAAACCTCTGACCTCCCAGGTACTCCTCTGACCTCCCAGGTGCACCTCTGACACTCCCAGGTGCCTGACCTCCCAGGGCCTCAGACACTCCCAGTTACACCTCCGACCTCCAGTTACACCTGACACTCCCAGGTACACCTCTGACCTCCCAGGTGCACCTCTGGCACTCCCAGGTACACCTCTGACGCTCCCTGGGTACACCTCCGGCCTCCCTGGTGCACCTCCGATACTCAGGTACATCTCTCACCTCCCAGGTACACCTCAGACCTCCCAGTTACACCTCGACCTCCCAGTTACACCTGGCCTCCCAAGTACAGCTCTGACAATGCCAGACACCTCTGACACTCCACCCCAGGTACACCCTGAGCACTCCCAGGTACCTCCGACACTCCCAGGTGCCTCAGAACCACCCATGTACACCTCTGACACTGCCAGGTACATCTCTGACACTGCAGTACATCCTGACACTCCCAGTTACACCGCCGATACTCATGATGCACACCCCCAGCACTAGGTACCCTGACAATCCCAGGTACACCCCTGACCTCCTGGCCTCTGACACTCCCTGTACCTTTGACACTCCCAGTTACAACTCCGGCACTCCCAGTTACACCTCACACTCCCAGGTAACCTCTGACACTCCAGGTACCACTGACACTCCCAGGTACACCTCTGCCTCCCAGGTACACCTCTGACACTCGGTACACCTCTGACCCCAGGTACCTCCGATGCTCCCAGGTACACCTCACTCTCAGGACACGCTGACACTCCCAGGTACACCCCTGACACTCCAGGTATCCGTCTGACCTCCCAGTGCACCTCAGAACCTCCCAGGTGACATTTCTGACACTTCCAGGTACCTCCGACACTTCCAGGTACCTCTGCACACTCCAGGTACACCAATGAGACTCCCAGGTACCCCCTGACACTCCCGTACACCTCTGACCTCCCAGGTACCTCTGACCTCCCAGGTACTCCTCTGATGCTTCAGGTGCTCCTCTGACCTCCCAGTACCCCTGACACTCTGGTACCTCCTCTGACACTCCCAGGTACACCACTGACACTCCTAGGTACACCTCAGACACTCCCAGGTGCCTCTGTTCTCCCAAATACCTCAGACACTCCCAGGTACACCTATGACACTCCCAGGTACACCCCTGGCCTCCCAGGTACACCCCTGACCTCCCAGGTACACCTCCGACCTCCGGTGCCTTGGAGCCTCCCAGGTGCACCTCCCACCTCCCAGGTACCTCTGGACACTCCCAGGTGCACCTCTGACCTCCAGGTACATCCTCTGACACTCCCAGGTACACCTTCGATACATCCAGTACACCTCCGATTCTCCAAGGTACACCTCTGACACTCCCAGTGCTCTACTCCCAGCCTCCTGGTTCACCCCTGACACTCCCAAGTACCTCTGCCTCCCAGGAACACGTCAGACACTCCCAGGTCACCTCCACCAGGTACACCTCCGATGCTCCCAGGTACACCTCTGACACTCCCAGGTACACCGCTGACACGCCCAGGTACACCCCTGACACTCCCAGGTGCACCTCCTGACACTCCCAGGTACACCTCTGACCTCCCAGGTACGCCTCAGACCCAGGAACATTCTGACACTTCCAGGTACACCTCCGACACTTCCAGGTACACCTCTGACACTGTGGAGTACACCTCTGACACTCCCAGGTACACCTCTGACACACCCAGGTACACCTCGATGCTCCCAGGTGCCCACCTCTGACACTCCCAGGTGCACCGCTGACACGCCCAGGTGCACCTCCCAGGTGCACCTCCTGACACTCCCAGGTGCACCTCTGACACTCCCAGGTACACCTCAAACACACCCAGGTACATTTCCTGACACTTCCAGGTACACCTCCGACAATTTCAGGTACACCTCTGGCCTCCCAGGCACCAATGACACTCCCAGGTACACCTCTCGAAGGCACTCCCAGGTACTCCTCCTGAGTGCTCCCAGTACTCCTCTGACACTCCACGTACACCTCTGACACTCCATGTGCAAGTCAGACACTCCAAGGTACCTCAGACTTGCTCCCAGGTACCTTAGACACTCCCAGGTACACCACCTGACACTCCCCAGGTACACCCCTGAGCCTCCCATGTACACCTCAGACACTCCAAGGTGCCTCAGACCTCCCAGGTACACACCTTAGACACACCAAGGTACACCAGTGACCTCCAGGTACATCTCTGACACTGCCAGGTACACCTCCTGACACTCCCAGATACACCGCCGATGCTCATAGGTACACCCCTGACACTCCCAGGTACACCCCTGACAATCAAGGTACCCTGACACTCCCCAGGTGCCACCTCTGACGCTACATTTTACCTTTGACACTCCCAGTTACACCTCAACCTCCCAGGTACACCTCCGATACTCCCGTTACACCTCTGACCTCCCAGGTACTCCTCCTGACCTCCCTGGGTTCTCCTGACCTCCCAGGTACATCAATGGCCTCCCAGGTACCACTGACACTCCCAGGTACACCTCCTGACACTCCCAGGTACCACTGACCTCCCAGGTACACCTCCAGGAAACTCCGGGTGCACCTCAGACCTCCCCAGGTGCACCCCACAGGCACTCCCAGGTACACCTCCATTTACTCCAGGTACACCTCAGACACTCCCAGGCACGCCCTCCTGACACTGCCTGCCAGGTACATCTCTGACACTGCCAGGTACACCTCCTGACACTCCCCAGATACACGGCCGATACTCTGGGTACACCCCTGACACTCCCAGGAACACCCCTGACCAATCCCAGAGTACCGCCCCTGACACTCCCAGGTACACCTCTGACACTCCCAGGTACACCTTTGACAGTTCAGTTAAACCTCCGACACACCAGTTACACCCCTGACACTCCCAAGGTAGACCTCCTGACACTCCCAGGTACACCCCTCTGACGCCTCCCAGGTACACCTTGACACTGGCAGGTACACCTCTGACACTCTGGGTACACCTCTGACACACCCAGGTACACTTCCGATACTCCCAGGTACACCTCCTGACACACCCAGGCTTTCAAATGTCCCAGGGTACCTCTGGCTTCCTCAGGTACACCGCTGTCACTCCATGTACACCCCTGACACTCCCAGGTACACCTCTGACACTCCCAGGTACCTCAGACCTCCCAGGTGCATTTCTGACACTTCCGGGTACACCTCCGACACTTCAGGTACCACCTGACACTCCCAGGCACACCTCTGACACTCTGGTGCACCTCCTGACACTCCCAGGTGCTTCCTCTGATGCTCCCAGGTACTCCTCCTGACCTCCCAGGTACACCTCTGACACTCCCAGGTACCTCTGACCTCCCAGGTTCTGCCTGCTCCTAGGTGCACCTCAGACACTCCCAGGTAAACCTCTGGAATGCTCCCAAATACCTCAGACACTCCCAGGTACACCTATGACACTCCCAGTACACCCCTGATGCTCCCAGGTGCACCCTGACACTCCCAGGTACACCTCAGGACACTCCCAGGTACCTGTAGACACTCCCAGGTGCCTCTGACCACTCCCAGGTACACCTCTGACCTCCCTAGTATTTTCACCTGACACTCCAGGTACCTCAGACACTCATAGGTACACCTCAGACGTCCCAGGTACACCTCAGACACTCCCAGGTACACCTCTGACACACCCAGGTACACCTACGATGCTCCCAGTTACACCTCTGACCTCCCAGGTGCACGCCTGACACGCTTGGGTACATCCCTGACACTCCCAGGTGCACCTCTGACACTCTGGAGTACACCTCTGACACTCCCAGGTACCTCAGACTTGCTCCCAGGAACATTTCTGACTTGCTTCCAGGTACACCTCCAGAAGCAACTTCCAGGTGCACCTCTGACACTGGCAGGTACACCTCCTACAACCTCCCCCAGGGTACACCTCTGACACCAGGTGCTCCTCCGATACTCCCCGGGTACACCTCTGGCCTCCCAGGTACACCCTGACCTCCCAGGTGCACCTCCCCAGCCTCCAGGTACCTCTGACTCTCCCAGGTACCCCTCAGACACTCCAGGTACATTCTGACACTTCAGGTACACCTCCAGAACTTCCAGGTGAAACCTCAGACACTCCCAGGTGCCTGTGTGCCAGGTACACCACTGACACTCCCAGGTGCACCTCTGACACTCCCAGGTACACCTCTGACCTCCCAGGTACTCTCTGATGCTCTGGGTACACCTCTGAGCACTCCCAGGTGCTCCTCTGACACTCCCAGGTACCCTCTGAGCACTCCCAGATACACCACTGACACTCCCAGGTGCCTCTGACACACCCAGGTACACCTCCGATACTCCAGGCCACCTCTGACGATCCCAGGTACACCTCTGACACTCCCAGGTACTCTCTGATGCTCCCAGGTACCTCCTGACACTCCCAGGTGCTCCTCCTGACACTCCCAGGTACACCTCCTGACCTCCCAGATGTCACCGCCGATGCTCATACGTACACCCTGGCCTCTGGTACACCCTGACAATCCCAGGTACACCCCCTGACCTCCCAGGTACACCTCTGACCTCCCTGGTACACCTTGGCCTCCCAGTTACACCTCCGACCTCCCAGTTACACCCCTGACACTCCCAGGTACACCTCTGACACTCCCAGTGCCACCTCTGGCCTCCCAGGTACCTCTGACACCAGGTACCTCCACGATGCTCCCAGGTACACCCTGACCACTCCCAGGTACACCTCTGACACTCCAGGTACACCTTTGACAGTTCAGTTAAACCTCCGACACACCCAGTTATACCCTATTGCTCCCAGGTAACCTCTGACACTCCCCAGGTGCACCTCCTGAGCACTCCCAGGTACACCTTTGACACTGGTGCACCTCCTGACCTCCCAGGTACACCTTGCCTCCTGACACACCAGGTACCTTCCGATACTCAGGTACACCTCCTGACCTGCCAGGTGCCTCCGATGCTCCCAGGTACCTCTGACACCCCTCAGGGTACCGCTGTCCTCCATACACCCCCTATTGCTCCCAGGTGCCCTCTACAGCACTCCCAAGGTACACCTCAGACACTCCCAGGTACATTCTGTGCTGAGTACCTCCGACACTTCCCGGTGCACTGACAGCAATACGTAACTAGATCGTGGGTTCAAATCCTGGTGGTGTGAGGTGTTGATTATATGTAGAAGTCCGCGTGCTTTAATGGTCTAATGAAATATATGTGGATCTTCGGGTTTCGACGCAACATTTGGTAAAACGTTGCTCTGATCACCTAAGCGGCACGGGGGGTCCCCATTAGAGGTTCACGGCGCCATAAGCTAGTTGAACAGGCTTTGTGTGAAATATAGCAGAGTCTAGGAATGCTTTTTGTGTCCTGGTAGCCCAGAGGTAGCATACCCCGGTCACAATTATAAGATCGTGGGTTTGAATCCTGGTAGGGTGAGGTGTTGATTATATGTAGAAGTCCGAGTGATTTATTGGGCTAATGAAATATGTATGGATCCTCGTGTTTCCAAGCCGGATTTGGTAAAATGTTGCTCTGATCACCTAAGCGGCACGGGTGGTCCCCATTAGAGGTTCACGGCGCCATAAGCTCGTTGAACAGGCTTGTGTGAAATATAGCAGAGTCTAGGACTGGTTTTATTGTCCTGGTGGCCCAGCGGTAGCGTTCCCTGGTCACAATTATAAGATCGTGGGGTCAAATCCTGGTGGGGTGAGGTGTTGATTATATGTAGAAGTCCGCGTGCTTTAATGGTCTAATGAAATATATATGGATCCTTGGGTTTCGAAGCCACATTTGGCAAAACGTTGCTCTGATCACCTAAGCGGCACGGGGGGTCCCCATTAGAGGTTCACGGCGCCATAAGCTAGTTGAACAGGCTTTGTGTGAAATATAGTAGAGTCTAGGACTGCTTTTATTGTCCTGAGTGGAGCCCAGAGGTAGCGTTCCCCGGTCACAATTAGAATCGTGGAGTTCGAATCCTGGTGGGGTAGTGTTGATTATATGAAGAAGTCGCGTGCTTTATTGGGCTAATAAATATATGGATCCTGAAAGTGTTTTGACGCATTTGTTAAATTGCTCTGATCACCTAAGCGTTACGGGTGGTCCCCATTAGAGGTTCATGGCGCCATAAGCTCGTTGAACAGGCTTTGTGTGAAATATAGTAGAGTCTAGGACTGCTTTTATTGTCCTGATGGCCCAGAGGTAGCATATCCCGGTCACAATTATAAGATCGTGGGTTTGAATCCTGGTGGGGTGGGAATCGGCCCGGATATGTGTAGAAGTCAGTGA
>NW_024725877.1:0-3769 GCF_018991925.1 Homarus americanus | reverse complement strand
ACTCACTACATCCCCACTTCCTTCACACTCTCTCACTTCACATCCCCACTCACAAATCTTCAATACATCCTACTCACACCCCACTTCACATCCTCACTCTCACAGACCTTCACCACATCCTCACTCACAATCCCCCCACCACATATCCCCACCTCCACAACTTTACTACATCCCACTCACACCCCACTACATCCACTCTGCTCAACCCCACCACATCCCACTCTCACAATCTCACTCACATCCTCACCTCACCAACTTCACCACATCCTCACCTCCACACCCTCTCACTCACCTCCCACTCCACAACCTCCCACCACATCCCCACCACACAATCCTTCCGTCTTCACATCCCCACTCACAACCCTCCACTACATCTCACTTCACAACCTTCACTACATCTCACTTCACAATCTTCACTACATCTCACTTCACATCTTCACTACATCTCACTTCACAATCTTCACCATATCTCACTTCACAATCTTCATCACATCTCACTTCACAATCTTCACCAAATCTCACTTCCCAATCTTCACCACATCTCACTTCACAATCTTTACCACATCTCACTTCACAATCTTCACTACATCTCACTTCACAATCTTCACTACATCTCACTTCACAATCTTCACTACATCTCACTTCACAATCTTCACTACATCTCACTTCACAATCTTCACTACATCTCACTTCACAATCTTCACTACATCTCACTTCACAATCTTCACTACATCTCACTTCACAATCTTCACTACATCTCACTTCACAATCTTCATTACATCTCATTTCACAATCTTCACTACATCTCACTTCACAATCTTCACTACATCTCACTTCACAATCTTCACCACATCTGACTTCACAAACTTCACTACATCTCACTTCACAATCTTCACTACATCTCACTTCACAATCTTCACTAACACCATCCTTCATCACTACATATAACATCCATCATCACTACTTATAACACCATCCATCATCATCACTACATATAATACTATCCATCATCACTACATATAACACGATCCATCATCATCACTACATATAATACTATCCATCATCACTACATATAACACGATCCATCATCACTACATATAACACCAGCCACCATCACTACATATAGAACCATCCATCACGACATATAACACCATCCGACATCATTACATATAACACCAACCATCATCACTACATATAACATCATCCATCATCACTACATATAACTCCATCCATCATCACTACATATAACACCATCCATCATCACTACATATAAAACCAACCTATCATCACTACATATAACATCATCCATCATCACTACATATAACATCATCCATCATCACTACATATAACTCTATCCATCATCACTACATATAACACCATCCAGCATCACTACATATAACACCAACCATCATCACTCCATATAACATCATGCATCATCAATATATATATATAACACCATCCATCATCACTACATATATTACCCTCTTATCATCACTACATATAACACCATCCATCATTACTACAATATAACGCCATCCTTCATCACTTCATATAACACCATCCATCATCACTACATATTATAACACCATCCATCATCTTTACAAACACCATCCCTCTTTACTATAGTGATAAACAGAGCTTTATTTTGTTGTCAATTTTTTTAAATTCCAACCTTATTAAACCGTAATTCTTTTCCTTGATTCAACTTTGATCAAGGTGGAGGGCTCACAGGAAGGAGAAGGGCCCTGATCAAACTGCAGCACTAAGACCCAAAACAACAAGACCCAAAACAATGAAAGAAACTACCACTTCTGTACAGCACTATACTATGGGGAGACTACATCTTCAATGAAAAGACAAGCGCAAATGAACCTACGCTTCTGATATTTAAAATACTGTAATAAAACATATTAATTGATTTTGTTTATTATTTATGCTTTTTTTATTTTCTTATCTGTAAACGTGCCAATTTTGGGAATATATTTTGAGTTACATAATACTTAGGTACACAGTTTATTTTAATCAGTTTCACTTGTTTACTAAGTAACGGACTTATGTCCCAGATCGGGATTCTCAAAACAAATATTTGCATCAAACCCCGTAGTGAGCCTCCTGAATCAGCCCAAATTTACAGGACCTCAAATAATCATCAACCTGGATATAGTAGCTATTCTTTGGATCATGAAAAAACTAATAATATATGTTTTAATAATGCTTATAGACTTGTTTTATCATAGAATAATGAAGAAAATGTTTTATATCAACATACTAAATACAATATTAGTTTTTTTACGCAAGGATATAGGCTGTTCTATTTTGAAAGAAGAGATGCAGCTTGTCTTCTTACAATTTTCAAGTAATTTGTACCAAAATAGAAGATTTTTATTCATTTAGATATTTTTTTTTATGACTGAATAAACTTGCAGATAGACCTTATTAATGTAGATAGCTAAAACATCTCCTCTAGTAATGAAATCCAAATATAGAGTTAATGAACATTTTTGCTTAGACTACTTTTGTTAGTTATAGACAAGTTATTCTGCTAAGTATCCAATAAGAATTCAGATGTTAACATCTAACCTAAGTTCATCAAACTTAATAAAAAAAAATATGGTAAAGAAATTTTTCCCAGAAAAGAATTATATTCAGAGGTTTTTATCCGATAATTCGATTATTTTGATGCAAAATTAGTAAAATGTATTTAACCCTAACACTACTTCACCTTACCTAATCTTTGCTTAACTTATCTAACCTAACCCAATGTTACCTAATCCCAACTAAGCTTAACGCACTATGGACAAAAATCTGAGTTTCTTAGAAAGTTTTAATTTCATTTTTTTAAAAATACATTTGCAGAGACAACAAACTTTTGATAATTATTTCTCCAACATATCTATAAATCTGTTGATGATATATAAATTTAGGATAGGTTAGGTTTGTGTGATATTAGGCTAGTTTAGGATAGTCTAGCTAGCTTTGAAAAGCCAAGTTAGGTTACGTACACACCAGGTTAGGCTCTTTTAATCTGCATGATATTTTACTGAACTTTAACTATGTTATAATCCTGCAGCAGGGCATCGATCACGAAAATAACACTTTGGTAGTTATAACATTGATAAAGTATATCATTAACAACAGAAACAAATCACTATAGCAGTAACTTCACCAATCCAGCATTAAACCAAATATCTTGACCATTTTAAACACAAGCTTATCTCTCAACTGTTCTTGATATAATAAATATTATGAATGAACATAATCATTTAAGAGTCACTTACTATAAAGGAAAACTGTAACCCATTCTATGGACAGTTAATATTTACACTGAATGTCGAGATAATTCCCTCTGCCCAAAAAGCTTAAATCCAATATTAATTCACAGAGCTTAAAATCTAGACTCCAGCTTCCTTGTTTGTTTTAGGTCATAAAAACCAAAAGTTTAATAATATTTATTTACAATAATCCAGGCTCTCACTGCACCTTCTTTTTATATTTTAGTATTCTCAAAGACTTTTCCCAGTCCATCAAGTTTAGACCACGCAATTATTTTCATTACAGAGCTAAATTTGTCGGTATCTGCCATTTTGCAGCCTCACAACATTTTACAACATAGTTTTATTATTTCTTTAACACCTCAGTATTACTCCTGTTAAATTCTTACCATTTACACTCTGGACTTATTTATTTATTTATTTTACAAATTGTTTAAAGAGAGAACATCATCAGCAGGATACAGATGGCAAATAAATGTTGTGAACCAACCTTGCTC
>NW_024725876.1:0-27508 GCF_018991925.1 Homarus americanus | reverse complement strand
GAGAGTCAGAGGTGTACCTGGGAGTGTCAGGGAGGTGCACCTGGGAGTGTCAGAGGTGCACCTGGAGTGTCTGAGTGTACCTGGGAGTGTCTGAGGTGTACCTGGGAGTGTCTGAGTAACTGGGCAGTTCAGAGGTGTACTGAGAGTCAGAGGTGCACCTGGGAGCGTTAGAGGTGACCAGGGAGGACAAAGAGACCTAGGAGTGTCAGAAGTGTACCTGGGAGTGTCAGAGGTGTACCTGGGAGTGTCAGAGGTACCTGGGAGGTGGGAGGTGTACCTGGGAGTGTCGTGGAGTACCTGGATGTCAGAGGTGTACCTGGGAGTGTCAGAGGTGCACCTGGAGTGTCAGAGGAGTACCTGGGAGGTCAGAGGTATACCTAGGAGTGTCAGAGGAGTACCTGGGAGTGTCAGAGGTGTACCTGGGAGACGAGGTGTACCTGGGAGTGTCAGAGTTGTACCTGGGAGGTCGGAGGTGCACCTGGGAGGTCAGAGGTGTACCTGGAGTATCAGAGGTGTACCTGGGAGTGCGTCAGAGGCACCTGGGGGACAGAGGTACCAGGAGTGTCAGTGAGCACCTGGGAGTCCAAGGTGTACCTGGGAGACCAGAGGTGTACCTGGGATCATCGGTGTACCTGGGAGTGTCAGAGGTACCTGGGAGGCTCGGAGGCCTGGGAGTGCCAAGGAGTACCTGGGAGGCTGAGGTACCTGGCAGTGTCAGAGGTACCCTGGAGTGTCAGAGGTGTACCTGGGAGTGCTGGGAGGGGTGTACCTGGGAGGTCAGAGGTGTACCCGGGAGTGTCAGAGGTGTACCTGGGAGAAGTCAGAGGTACCTGAGTGTCAGAGGTGTACCTGTCAGAGGTACCTGAGTGTCAGAGGTACCTGGAGTGTCAGAGGTGCACCTGGGAGGCCAGAGGTGTACCTGGGAGTGTGGAGAAGTGTACCTGGGAGTGTCGAGGCACCAGGAGTGTCGGAGGCACTGGGAGTGTCAGAGGTGTACCTGGGAGTGCCAGAGGTGTACCAGGAATGTCAGTGAGTACCTGGGAGTGCCAATGGTGTACCTGGGAGGTCAGAGGGTACCTGGGAGGTCAGAGGTGTACCTGAGGGTGCCAGAGGTGTACCTGGGAGGACAGCGGTGTACCTGGGAGTGTCGGAGGCACCTGGGAGTATGAGAAGTGTACCTGGGAGTGTCGGCGTGCACCTGGGAGGTCGGAGGTGTACCTGGGAGCTCAGAGGTGTACTTGGAGTGTCAGAGGTGTACCTGGGAGTATCAGTGGTACCTGGGAGTGTCTGAGGTGTACTGGGAGGACAGAGGTGCCCAGGAGGTCAGAGGTGCACTTGGGAGTGTCAGAGGTGCACCTTGGAGTGTCTGAGGTGTACCTGGGAGTGTCTGAGGTGTACCTGCAGTGCCTGAGGTGTACTGCAGTGTCTGAGGTGTAACTGGCAGTGACAGCGGTGTACCTGGAGAGTGTTGGCAGCACCTGGGAGCAGTTACAGGTGTATCAGGAGGACAAAGGAGTACCTAGGAGGCTCGGGGTGTACCTGGGAGTGTCAGAGGTGTACCTGGAGTGTCAGAGGCACCTGGGAGTGTCAGAGGTGTACCTGGGAGTGTCAGAGATGTACCTGGGAGTGTCAGAGGAGGTACCTGGCAGTGCCAGAGGTGTACCTGGGAGGTCAGAGAAGTACCAGGGAGGCCAGAGAATACCTAGGAGTGTCAGAGGTATCTGGGAGTGTCGGACGTGTACCTGGGAGGTGTGAGGTGTACCTGGGAGTATCAGAGGTACCTGGGAGGTCAGAGGTGTACCTGGGAATGTCAGAGGTGATACCAAGGAGTGTCAGTGAAGCACCTGGGAGGTCAGAGAGGTGTACCTAGGAGACCTGAGGTTTACCAGGGAGTCTGGAGGTGACCTGAGAGCGGAGGTACCTGGGAGTGCCAGGAGGAACCAGGAGAAAGCAACCGGAGGTCAGAGGTGTACCAGGAGTGGTGAAGTACCTAGGAGTTCCAAAGGTACCTATACCGGAGGTGTACCTGGAATATCGGAAGTGCACCTGGGAACACCGGAGGTGTACCAGAGAGTGTCAGAGGTACCTGGGAGTGTCGGAGGTGAACCAAAGAGTGTCAAAGGAGTACCTGGGAGGTCAGAGGTTTACCTGGGAGCACGGAGGTGTACCTGGGAGGTCGAGGCGTACCTGGGAGGCCAGAGATGTACCTGGGAGCAATCAGGTGTACCTGGGAGTGTCAGAGGTGCTGGGAGGCCAGAGGTACCAGGAGTGTCAGTGAGCCTGGGAGTTCCCAAAGGTGTACCTGGGAGTAATGGGAGGTGTACCTGGGAATATCGGGAGGTGTACCTGGGAGTGCTCAGAGGTGTACCTGGGAGTGTCAGAGGAGTACCTGGGAATGTCGGAGTGTACCTGGCAGGCTCGGAGGTGAACCTGGAGAGCCACAGGAGTACCTGGGAATGCAGGAGGGTACCTGGCAGTGTCAGAGGTGTACCTGGGAGTGTCAGAGGTGTACCAGGAATGTCAGGTGAGTACCTGGGAGGCCAAAGGTGAACCTGGGAGGTCAGAGGTAAGCCTTGGAGTGTCAGAGGTGTACCTGGGAGGTTGTAGAGGTGTACCTGGGAGTGTCAGGAGGTGTACCTGGGAGTGTGAGATGCACCTGGGAGTGTCGGAGGTGTACCTGGGAGCACAGAGGTGTACCTGGCAGTGCAGAGGTGGTGTACCTGGGAGGGCAAAGGTACCAGAATATCGGAGCACCTGGAGGTCAATGTGTACCTGGGAGGCAGGAGGTGAAACTGGGAGTGTCAGAGGAACCTGGGAGGCCAGGTGTGCCTGGGAGTTTCAGAGGTAACCTGGGAGTGTCAGAGGTGTACCTGGAGAGTCAGAGGTGTACCTGGGAGGACAGAGCACCTGGAGCAAGTCGGAGGAACCTGGGAGTGTCAGAGAAGGCACCTGGGAGGTTTATGGTGTACCTGGAGGTCGGAGGCACCTGGGAGTGTCAGAGGTACTTGGGAGTGCCAGAGGTACCTGGGAGTGCCAGAGGTGTTCCCGGGAGGTCTGAGGTACCTGGGAGGTCAGAGGCTGGAAGTGTCAGAGGTGCACTTAGGAGGCCAGAGGTGCACCTGGAGTGTCTGAGGCACCTGGGAGTGTCTGAGGTGTACCTGGGAGGTCTGAGGAAGTGAGCAGTGTCAGCGAGGTACCTGGAGTGCTGAGGCACCTGGGAGCGTCACAGAAGTGTACCAGGGAGGACAAAAGGAGGCCTGGGAGGTCAGAAGTGTACCTGAGAGTGTCAGGAGGTGTACCTGGGAGTGTCAGAAGACCTGGGAGGCCAGGAGCACCTGGGAATATCAGTTGGGGTGAAGTACCTGGGAGCTCAAAGGTGTACCTGGGAGTATCGGGAGGTGTACCTGGGAATGGAGGGCAACGGAATTTCTGGAGGTGTACCAGGAGGCTGGGAGGGCACCTGGGAGTTCAGAGGTGAACCAAAGAGGTCAGAGGAGCACTTGGGAGTGTCAGGTGTACTCGGGAGGTCGGAGGCAAAATGGGAGACGGAGGTGTGCCTCTGGGAGTGTCAGAGTAAAAATTAGGGAGCAAGCCAGGGGTGTAACTGGTAGTGTCATAGGTGTAACTGGGAGACTCAAAGGTGTGGGCCTGGAGTATCGGGAGGTGCACCTGGGAATGGGAGGCACCTGGGAGGTGTCAGAGGGAGGTGCAATTCCCTGGAGTGTCGGAGGTGTACCTGGGAGGTCAAAGGAGTACCTAGGGAGTGTCAGGAGGTGTACCTGGTGGTGTCAGGAGGTGTACCTGGGAGTGCCAGAGGTGGCCTGATTATCAGGAGGTGTACCTCGGAGTGTCAGATGTACCTGGGGAGCCGAGTACCTGGGAGTGTGTGAGAAGTACCTGGGAGTGTCGGAGGTACCTGTGAGTGTCGGAGGTGTCTCCTGGCAGTGTCAAAGGCGGTGTACCTGGAGTTGGGGTGTACCAGGGAATGTCAGTGGAGTACCTGGGAGGTCAATGGTGTACCTGGGAGTGTCAGGAGGTGTACCTGGGAGTGTCAGGAGGTGTACCTGAGAGGCCAGAGGTAACCTGGGAGGACAATTGTACCTGGGAGTGTCGGAGGTAGCTGGGAGGAGAAGGTACCTGGGAGTGTCGGCGGTGTACCTGGGAGAGTCTGGAGGCACCTGGGAGTGTCAGAGGTACCTGGGAGTGTCAGAGGTGCACATGGGAGTATCAGGTGGTGTACCTGGGAGTGTTCGAGGTGTACCTGGAGCTGTCAGAGGTGTGCCTGAAGGAGTGTCAGAGGTGCACTTGGGAGGCTCGGTGGTGCACCTTGGGAGTGTCTGAGGTACCTGGGAGTGTCTGAGGTGTACCTGGCAGTGTCTGAGGTGTACCTGGCAGTGTCTGAGGTGTAACTGGCAGCACAGGTGTATCTGAGAGTGTTGGCGGTGCACCTGGGAGCGTTAGAGGTGTATCAAGGAGTGACAAAGGAGTACCTGAAGTGTCAGAGGTGTACTGGGAGTGTCAGAGGTACCGGGAGTGTCAGAGGTGTACCTGGGAGGCCAGAGATGTACCGGAGTGTCAGGAGGTGTGACCAGGCCAGAGGTGTATCTGGAGTGTCGGAGAAGTACCAGGGAGTGTCAGAGGAATACCCAGGAGGTCAGAGGTCTGGGAGTGTCGGACGGGCACTGAGTGGTCAGAGGTGTACCTGGGAGTATCAGAGGTGTACCTGGGAGGTCGAGGTGTCCTGGGAATGTGAGAGGTATACCAGGAGTGTCAGTGAAGTACCTGGGAGTGTCAGAGGTGTACCTAGGAGTATCTTGAGGTTTACCAGGGAGTGTCGGAGGCGGACCTGGGAGGTCGGTGTACCTGGGAGGTCAAGGAAGAACCAGGAGTGAAAAGGTGTACCTGGGAGTGTCAGAGGTGTACCAGGAGGCTGCGGTGAAGTACCTGGGAGCCCAAAGGTGTACCTGGGAGCACGGAGGTGTACCGGAATACGGAAGTGTACCTGGGAATATCGGAGGTACCAGGAGTGTCAGAGGTACCTGGGAGTTCTGAGGAACCAAGAGTGTCAAAGGAGTACCTGGGAGTGTCAGAGGTGTCCTGGGAGTAATGGAGGTGTACCTGGGAGATCGGAGGTGTACCTGGAGTGTCAGAGATGTACCTGGAGTGCCCAGGTAAATGGGAGGTCAGAGGTGCCTGGGAGGTGGAGATATGTACCTGGGAGTCAGAGGTGTACCTGGGAGTGTCAGGGGTGTACCAGGGAGGTCAGTGGAGTACCGGGAGGTTGAGGTGTACCTGGGAGGTCAGGGTGTACCAGGGAGTGTCAGAAGAGTACCTGGGAGTGCCAGAGGTGTGTACCTAGGAGTGTCTGAGGTGTACCTGGGAGTGTCAGGTGTAACTGGGAGGCCAGAGGTGTACCTGGGAGCTGGACAGGTACCTGGAGTAGTCAGAGGTACCTGGGAGTGTCAGGGGTGTGCCAAGGAGTGTCAGTGAGTACCCGAGTGTCTGAGGTGTACCTGGGTGTGTCAGAGGTGACCTGGGAGTGTCTGAGGTACCTGGGAGCAGGAGGTACCAGGACGTGTCAGAGGTACCTGGGAGTTCTTGGAGGTGAACCAAAGAGGTCAAGGAGTACCTGGGAGTGTCAGAGGTGTTCCTGGGAGTATCGGAGGTACCTGGGAGTATCGTAGGTGTACCTGGGAGTGTCAGAGATGCACCTGGGAGTGTCAGGGTGTAACTGGGAGTGTCAGATGGTCACTGGGAGGTCATGTACCAGAGTGTCAGGAGTACCTGGGAATGTCAGAGGTGTACCTGGCAGTGTCAGAGGTAACCTGGGAGTGTCGCAGGAGTGCCTGGGAATGTCAGAGGTGTACCTGGCAGTGTCAGAGGTGTACCTGGGAGTGGGCAAAGGTGTACCAGGAATGTCAGTGAGTACCTGGGAGCAAGTCAATGGTAACTGGGAGAGTCAGAGGTACCTGGAGTGTCAGAGGTGGGAGAGGTCAGAGGTGTACCTGGGAGGTCAGAGGTGTACCTGGAGTGTGAGAAGTGTACCTGGGAGTGTTGGGAGGACCTGGAATGTCGGAGGGTACCTGGAGGTCAAGGTGTACCAGGAGTGTCAGAGGTGTACCTGGGAGTCTCAGAGGTGAACCAAAGAGTGTCAGAGGAGTACCTGGGAGGCTCAGAGGTACCGGAGTATCGGAGGTGTACCTGGGAGTATCGGAGGTGTACCTGGGAGTCTCAGGAGGTGTACCAGGGAGGTCAGGGGTGTAACTGGGAGTGTCATAGAGGTGTAACTGGGAGACTCAAAGGTACCTGGGAGTATCGGAGGTGTACCTGGGAATATCGGAGGTACCTGGGAGGTCAGAGGTACCCCTGAGTGTCGGAGGTGCCTGGGAGTGTCAAAGGAGTACCTGGGAGTGTCAGAGGTGTACCTGGCAGTGTCAGAGGTACCTGGAGTGTCAGAGGTGCCTTGAGTATCAGAGGTGTACCTTGGAGTGTCAGATGTGTACCTGGGAGTGTCAGAGGTGAACCTGGCAGTGTGAGAAGGTACCTGGGAGTGTCGGAGGTGTACCTGGAGTGTCGGAGGTGTACCTGGCAGTGTCAGCAGTACCTGGGAGGTCAGGTGTACCAGGGAATGTCAGTGGAGTACCTGGGAGTGTCAATGGTGTACCTGGGAGTGTCAGAGGTGTACCTGGGAGTGTCAGAGGTGTACCTGAGTGCCAGAGGTACCTGGGAGGGACAAAGGTTGTACCTGGGAGTGTCGGAGGTGAAGGAGTGTGAGAAGTGCACCTGGGAGGTCGCGCGGTGTACCTGGGAGGTCGGAGGTGTACCTGGAGTGTCAGAGGCGTACTTGGGAGTGTCAGAGGTGCACATGGGAGTCAGCGGTGTACCTGGGAGTGTCTGAGGTGTACCTGGGAGGCCAGAGGTGTGCCTAGAGTGTTAGAGGTGCACTCTGGGAGGTCAGTGGTGCACCTTGGAGGTCTGAGGTACCTGGGAGTGTCTGAGGTGTACCTGGCAGTGTCTGAGGTGTACCTGGCAGTGTCTGAGGACTGGCAGTGTCAGCGGTGTATCTGAGAGTGTCAGCTGCACCTGTGAGCGTTAGAGGGTAACAGGGAGGACAAAGGAGTACCTGGAAGTGTCAGAGGTGTACCTGGGAGTGTCAGGACCTGGGAGTGTCAGAGGTGTACCTGGGAGTGTCAGAGATGTACCTGGGAGTGTCAGAGGTGTATCTGGCAGTGTCAGAGGTGTATCTGGGAGTGTCAGAGAAGTACCAGGGAGTGTCAGAGGAATACCTAGGAGTGTCAGAGGTGTATCTGGGAGTGTCGGACGTGTACCTGGGAGTGTCAGAGGTGTACCTGGGAGTATCAGAGGTGTACCTGGGAGTGTCAGAGGTGTACCTGGGAATGTCAGAGGTATACCAAGGAGTGTCAGTGAAGTACCTGGGAGTGTCAGAGGTGTACCTAGGAGTATCTGAGGTTTACCAGGGAGTGTCGGAGGCGGACCTGGGAGTGTCGGAGGTGTACCTGGGAGTGTCAGGGAGAACCAGGGAGTGAAAGAGGTGTACCTGGGAGTGTCAGAGGTGTACCAGGGAGTGTCAGTGAAGTACCTGGGAGTCTCAAAGGTGTACCTGGGAGTATCGGAGGTGTACCTGGGAATATCGGAAGTGTACCTGGGAATATCGGAGGTGTACCAGGGAGTGTCAGAGGTGTACCTGGGAGTCTCTGAGGTGAACCAAAGAGTGTCAAAGGAGTACCTGGGAGTGTCAGAGGTGTCCCTGGGAGTATCGGAGGTGTACCTGGGAGTATCGGAGGTACCCGGAGGATCAGAGATGTACCTGCGAGTGTCAGGGGTGTAACTGGGAGGTCAGAGGTGCACCTGGGAGTGTCAGATGTGTACCTGGGAGCATGCAGAGGTGTACCTGGGAGCCAGGGGTGTACCAGGGAGTGTCAGTGGAGACCGGGAGCCAGAGGTGTACCTGGGAGGTTGGGGTGTACCAGGAGTGCTGAGTAGAGTACCTGGGAGTGTCAGAGGTGTACCTAGGAGTGTCTGAGGTGTACCTGGTGTGTCAGAGGTGTACCTGGGAGTGTCTGAGGTGTACCTGGGAGCCGGAGGTGTACCTGGGAGTGTCAGAAGAACCAGGGAGTGAAAGAGGTGTACCTGGGAGGCCAGAGGTGTGCACCAGGAGTGTCAGTGAAGCACCTGGGAGTCTCAAAGGTGTACCTGGGAGTATCGGAGGTGTACCTGGGAATGTCAGTGGAGTACCTGTGAGTGTCAAAGGTGTACCTGGGAGTGTCTGAGGTGTACCTGGGAGTGTCAGGTGCCTGGGAGTGTCAGAGGTGCACTTGGGAGGCGTCAGGAGGTGCACCTTGGAGTATCTGAGGTGTACCTGGTAGTGTTCAGGTGCACTGGCAGTGTCTGAGGTGTACCTGGCAATGTCTGAGGTGTACCTGGAGCAAAGCCATGTACTTGGGAGTGTCAGCGGTGTACCGGAGTGTTAGAGGTGTATCAGGAGTGTCAGTGAGTACCTGGAAGTGTCATGGTGTACCTAGGGAGTGTGAGAAGTGTACCTGAGAGTGTCGGAGGTGTACCTGGCAGTGTCAGCGGTGTACCTGGGAGTGTCAGGGTTTACCAGGAAGGTCAGGAGTACCTGAAGAAGTCACGGTGTACCTTGGAGTGTCGGAGGTATGAGTGAGAGGTGTACATGGCAGCGTCAAGGCGGTGTACCTGGAGTGAGAGGTACCTAGGGAGTGTGAGGTGTACCTAGGAGTGTCTGAGGTGTACCTGGGAGTGTCAGAGGTGCACCTGGGAGTGTCTGAGGTACCTGGAGCAGAGTGACCAGGAGGTCGGAGGTGTACCTGGGAGCAAGGCGGTCAGAGGTGTACCTGGAAGTGTCAGGAGGGTACCTGGGAGTGTCTGAGGTGTACCTGGGAGCCAGGAGGTGTACTGGGAGAGTCAAAGGTGTACCTGAAGTGTGTTAGTGCATGGGAAGTGACTGAGGTGTACCTGGGAGATGCCGGAGGCGTGACCTGGGAGCAGGAGGTGTACCTGGGAGTGTCAGAAGAACCAGGGAGGAAAGAGGGTCTGGGAGGTCAGAGGTGTACCAGGGAGTGTCAGTGAAGTGCCTGGGAGTCTCAAAGGTGTACCTGGGAGATCGGAGGCACTGGGAATATCGGAATGTACCTGGGAATATCGGAGGTGTACCAGGAGTGCAGAGGTGTACCTGGGAGTCTCTGAGGTGAACCAAAGAGTGTCAAGCGAGTACCTGGAGCAAGCCAGTGTCCTGGGAGCATCGGGAGGTGTACCTGGGAGTATCGGAGGTGGTACCTGGGAGTTAGAGATGTACCTGGGAGTCAGGGTGTAACTGGGAGGTCAGAGGTGTCACTGGGAATGTCAGAGGTGTACCAGGAGTGTCGGTGAGTACCTGGAGTCTCAAAGGTGTACCTGGGAGTATCGGAGGTGTACCTGGGAACACGAGGTGTACCTGGGAGCTGTCAGAGGTTGTACCTGGGAGCACGGAGGTGTACCTGGGAGCGTCAGAGACATACCTGGGAGGTCAGGGTGTAACTGGGAGTGTCAGAGGTGTCACTGGAATGTCAGAGGTGTACCAGAGTGTTGTGTGAGCACGGGAGTCTCAGGTACCTGGGAGTATCGGAGGTGACCTGGGAATATCGGAGGCCTGGGAGGTCAGAGGTACCTGGGAGCACAGGAGTACCTGGGAATGTCAGAGGTGTACCTGGCAGTGTCAGAGGTGAACCTGGGAGTGTCACAGGAGCACCTGGGAATGTCAGAGGTGCACCTGGCAGTGTCAGAGGTGTACCTGGAGGGCAAAGGTACCAGGAATGTCAGTGAGCCTGGGAGTGTCAATGGTGTACCTGGGAGTGTCAGAGGTGTAACCTGGAGTGTCAGAGGTACCTGGGAGTGTCAGAGGTACCCTGGGAGTGTCAGAGGTGCACCTGGGAGTGGGAGAAGGCACCTGGAGTGGAGGTGGTACCTGGGAGTGTCAGAGGTGTACCTGGTGAACAAGCGGTACCTGGTGGCAAAGGTACCAGGAAATGCAGTGAGCACCTGGGAGTGTCAATGGTGTACCTGGGAGTGTCAGAGGTGCACCTGGGAGTGTCAGAGGTGTACCTGGGAGTGTCAAAGGTGTCTGGGAGGTCAGAGGCACCTGGGAGTGTCAGAGGTGTACCTGGGAGGTCAGAGGAGGTACCAGTGACAGGCGGGCACCTGGAGATGTCGGAGGAGAACCTGGGAGTGTGAGAAGTGTACCAGTGTAGGCGGGGTACCTGGAGAGCCGGAGGTGTACCTGGGAGTGTCAGAGGTACTTGGGAGTGTCAGAGGTGTACCTGGGAGTATCAGCGGTGTCCCTGGGAGTGTCTGAGGTGTACCTGGGAGTGTCAGAGGTGTGCCTAGAGTGTCAGAGGCACTTGGGAGTGTCAGAGGCAGCACCTTGGAGTGTCTGAGGTGTACCTGGGAGTGTCTGAGGTGTACCTGGCAGTGTCTGAGGTGTACCTGGGTGTCTGAGGTGTAACTGCAGTGTCACAGGCCTGGGAGTGTCAGCGGTGCACCTGGGAGCGTTAGAGGTATCAGGAGGGACAAAGGAGTACCTGGAGTGTCAGAGGTGTACCTGGGAGTGTCAGAGGTGTACCTGGGAGGTCAGAAGTGTACCTGGGAGTGTCAGTGAGTACCTGGGAATGTCAGAGGTGCACCTGGCAGTGTCAGAGGTGTACCTGGGACTGTTAGGAGAGCACCAGGAGTGTCAGGAGGAATACCAAGGGAGCAGAGGTGTACCTGGGAGTGTTAGGAGGTGTACCTAGGAGTATCGGGAGGTTTACCTGGGAGAGCTGGAGTTGTACCTGGGAGTGTCGGAGAGGGACCTGGGAGGTCAGAGGTGTACCTGGGAGCATCAGAGGTACCTGGAGTGACAGAGGTACCTGGGAATGTCAGATGATACCAGGAGTGTCAGTGAAGTACCTGGGAGTCTCAAAGTACCTGGGAGTATCGGAGGTGTACCTGGGAATATCGGAGGGGTACCTGGGAATATCGGAGCTGTACCAGGAGCAAGGGAGGTGGTACCTGGGAGTCTCAGAGGTGAACCAAAGAGTGTCAGAGGAGTACCTGAGCGTCAGAGGTACCTGGAGTACTGGAGGCACCTAGGAGCATCGGAGGTGTACCTGGGAGTGCTCAGAGGTGTACAGGGAGGTCAGGTGTAACTGGAAAGCCAGGTGCACTGGGAGTCTCCAAGCTACCTGGGAGACGGAGGCACGGGAATATCGGAGGTACGGGAGCAAGCTGGAGGCCCTGAGGTGGAGGTGTACCTGGGAGTGTCAAAGGAGTACCTGGGAGGTCAGAGGTGTACCTGGGAAAGTGCCGAGAGGTGCACCTGGGACAGACAGAGAGATGTACCGAGTGTCAGAGGTGTACCTGGGAGTAAGTCGGAGGTGTACCTGTGAGTGTCGGAGGTGCCTGGCAAGTGTCAGGGTGTACCTGGAGCAGTCAGAGGTGTTCCAGGAATGGTGAGTACCTGGAGGCCAATGGTGTACCTGGGAGGGTCAGAGGTGTACCTGGGAGTGTCAGAGGTACCTGGGAGTGCCAGAGGTGTACCTGGGAATGACAGCGGTGTACCTGGGCAAGTCGGAGGTGAAGCTGGGAGTGTGAGAAGTGTACCTGGGAGTGTCGGCTGTGTACCTGGGAGGTCGGAGGTGTACCTGGGAGGTCAGAGGTGTACTTGGAGGCCGAGGTGTACATGGGAGTATCAGCGGTGTACCTGGAAGTGTCTGAGGTGTACCTGGGAGTGTCAGAGGTGCACTTGGGAGGGTCAGTGGTGCAACCTGGAGTGTCTGAGGTGTACCCGGGAGTGTCTGAGGTGTACCTGGCAGTGTCTGAGGTGTACCTGGCAGTGTCTGAGGTGTAACTGGCAGTGCCAGTGGTGTATCTGAGAGGTCACGGTGCACCTGGGAGCGTTAGAGGTGTATCAGGAGTGACAAAGGAGCACCTAGGAGTGTCAGAGGTGTACCTGGGAGGTCAGAGGTGTACCTGGGAGGCTCAGAGGTGTACCTGGAGTGCTCAGAGGTGTACCTGGGAGTGTCAGAGATGTACCTGGGAGGTCAGAAGTGTATCTGGCAGTGCAGAGGTACCTGGGAGGTCAGAGAAGTACCAGGGAGTATCAGGAGAATACCTAGGAGTGCAGAGGAGCTTTGGGAGTGTCGGACGATACCTGGGAGAAGTCAGAGGTACCTGGGAGCATCAGAGGTACCTGGGAGTGTCAGAGGTGTACCTGGGAATGTCAGATATACCAGGGAGTGTCATGAAGCACCTGGGAGTGTCAGAAGGTACCTGGAATGTCAGAGTTATACCAGGGAGGTCAGTGAAGTACCTGGGAGTGCCGAGGTGTACCTAGGAGTATCTGGAGGTTTACCTGGGAGCACGGAGGTGACCTGGGAGGTCGGAGGTACCTGGGAGGCTAGGGGAGAACCAGGAGTGAAAGAGAGGTGTACCTGGGAGGTCAGAGGTGTACCAGGAGTGTCAGTGAAGTACCTGGGAGTCTCACAGGTGTACCTGGGAGTATCGGTACCTGGGAATATCGGAGGTGTACCTGGAGTGTCAGGAGGTACCTGGGAGTATCGGAGGTACCTGGGAGGTCAGGAGATGTACCTGGGAGTGTCAGGGGTGTAACTGGGAGTGTCTGAGGTGTCACTGGGAATGTCAGAGGTGTACCAGGAGTGTCAGTGGAGTACCTGGGAGTCTCAAAGGTGTACCTGGGAGTATCGGAGGTGTACCTGGAACAGGGCCTGGGAGTGTCAGAGGTGCCTGGGAGTGTCACAGGAACATGGGAACAGAGCTGTTCTGGCAGCACAGAGGTGAACCTGGGAGTGTCAAGGAGTACCTGGGAACATGTCAGAGGTACCTGGCAGTGTCAGAGGTGTACCTGGGACTGCCAGAGATGTACCTTGGAGTGTCAGAGGTGTCTGGGAGGCCGGACGGTACCTGGGAGGTCAGAAGTGTACCAGGAATGTCAGTGGAGTACTTGGGAGTGTATAAGTGTACCTGGAGTGTCAGAGGTACATGTTGGAGTGTGAATGTACCTGGGAGTGTCAGAGGTGGCTCAGGGTGGAGCACTTGGGAGTGTCAGAGGCAACTGGGAGTGTCAGAGGTACCTGGGAGTGTCAGAGGTACCTGGGAGGCCAGAGGTGTACCTGGGAGGTTGGGGCACCTGGAGGTCAGAGGTACCTGAGGAGGAGAAGTGTACCTGGGAGTGTCTGGTGGTGTACCTGGGAGTGTCTGGGGTAAGTACCTGGGAGTGTCTGAGGTACCTGGAGTGTCAGAGGTGTACTTGAGCAGTAAAATCAGGGAGTGTCAGTGAGTACCTGGGAGGTCAGAGGTGTACCTAGGAGGCCGGAGGTGTACATGGAGTGTCTGATGTGTACTGGCAGGTGCCTGAGGTGTACCTGGCAGTGCTTGGGGCGTGTACCTGGCAGTGTCAGCGGTGTACCTGGGAGGTAAGAGGTGTACCTGGGAGGCAGAGGTATATCAGGAGAGAGTACCCAGGGATGTCAGAGGTACCTGGGAGTGTCAGAGGTGTACCTGGGAGTTTCAGAGGTGCACCTGAGCACAGAGATGCACCAGGAAATGTCAGTGAGTACCTGGGAGTGTCAGAGTGTACCCGGAGATTCAGAGGTACCTGGGAGTGTCAGAGGTGTACCTGGGAGTGTCGGGAGGTGTACCTGGGAGGCAGAGGTGTACCTGGGAGTAGTGAGGTGGTCATGGAGTGTGAGATGTGTACCTGGGAGGAGAGGTACCTGGGTGCCTGAGGTGTACCTGGGAGTGTCGGGTGTACCTGGGAGTGCCTGAGGTGTACCTGGGAGCAAGCCAGAGGTGTACTGGGAGGCCAGGAGAACCAGAGTGACAGAGGTGTACCTGGGAGGCGTGAGGTGTATCAGGAGTGCAGAGGTGTACCTGGGATTGCTAGAGGTGTACCTAGGGAGTATCGGAGGTTTACCTGGGAGTGTCGGGAGGTGACCTGGGAGGTCAGAGGTGTACCTGGGAGCATCAGAGGTGTACCTGGGAGGTCAGAGGAGCACCTGGGAATGTCAGAGGCATACCAGGGAGTATCAGTGGCACCTGGGAGTTCAATGGTGTACCTGGGAGTATCACAGGTACCTGGAATATCGGAGGTGTACCTTGAATATCGGATGTGTACCAGGGAGTGTCAGAGGTGTAACCTGGGAGTTCGAGAGGTGAACCTGGGAGTATCGGGAGCGGGTATCTGGGAGGTCAGAGGTGTACCTGGGAGTATCAGAGGTGTACCTGGGAGTGTCAGAGGTGTACCTGGGAGCACGGGAGGTGCCTGGGAGCATCGGAGGGTACCTGAGCACGGGAGGTGTACCTGGGAGTGTCAGAGGCGTACCTGGGAGTATCAGAGGTGTACCTGGGAGGCCAGAGGTGTACCAGGGAGGTCAGGGGTGTAGCTGGGAGTGCCAGAGGTGTAACTGGGAATGTCAGAGGTACCAGAGTGTCAGTGGAGCACCTGGAGTCTCAAAGGTACCCGGGAGATCGGAGGTGTACCTGGGAACATCGGAGGTACCTGGGAGTGTCAGAGGTACCTGGGAGTGTCGGAGTTGTACCTGGGAGTGCCACAGAGGAGTACCTGGGAATGTCAGAGGTGTACCTGGCAGGTCAGAGAAGCACCTGGGACTTTCAGAGATGTACCTTGGAGTGTCAGAGTTGTATCTGGGAGCACGGACGTGTACTTGGAGTGTCAGAGGATTAGAATGTTGGGGAGTGCCTGGGAGGTCAGAGGTACCTGGGAGGCTGGGAGGTACCTAGGAGTGTCGGAAGTGTACATGGAGTGTCAGAGGTGTACCTGGCAGTGTCAGCGGTGTGGGAGTGCAGAGGTGCCTGGAGTGTCTGGAGTTGTACCTGGGAGGTCTGAGGTTTTACCTGGAGTGTCTGAGGTGTACCCAGGGAGTGTCGAGAAGTACCAGGAGTGTCACAGGAGTACCTGGGAGTGTGAGAGGCACCTGGCAGTGCTCAGCGGTGCACCTGGGAGGTCAGCGGTGTACCTGGAGTGTCAGAGGTGTGCCTGGGAGTGTCCGGAGGTACCTGGCAGTGTCAGCGGTGTACCTGGGAGGTCAGGTGTACCTGGGAGCGTTAGAGGTGCATCAGGGAGGACAGAGAGCACCTAGGAGGTCAGAGGTGTACCTGGGAGGTCAGAGGTGTACCTGGGAGTATCAGAGGTGCCTGGGAGTGTCAGAGGTGGACCTGGAGTGTCAGAGGTGCCTGGGAGGTAGGGTGCCTGGGAGTGTCTGAGGTGTACCTGGGAGGTCAGAGGTGTCTGGGAGCGTTAGAGGTGTATCAGGGAGGACAGAGGAGTACCTAGGAGTGTCAGAGGTGTACCTGGGAGGTCAGAAGGCACATGGGAGATCAGAGGTGCCCTGGGAGTGTCAGAGGTGTACCTGGGAGTGTCAGAGGTGTACCTGGGAGGCCGAGATGTACCTGGGAGTACCAGAGGTGTATCTGGGAGGTTGACTGCACCTGGGAGTGTCAGAAGGTACCAGGAATGTCAGTGAGTACCAGAGTGTCAGAGGTGTACCTGGGAGTTCAGAGGTGCCTGGGAGGTCAGAGGTGTACCTGGGAGTGTCAGAGGTGTAACTGGGAGCTCGGAGGCATACTCTGAGTGTGAGATGTGTACCTGGGAGGTCTGGGTGTACATGGGAGTGTCTGGGGTTACCTGGGAGCATCTGGGGTGTACCTGGGAGTGTCTGAGGGCAGTGAGTGTCAGAGGTGTACCTGGGAGTGTCAGAGGTGTACCTGGGAGTGTCAGGGTGCCTGGGAGGCCAGTGAACAGGGAGTGTCAGGGGTGTACCTGGGAGTGTCGGAGGTACATTGGAGTGTCAGAGGTGTACCTGGCAGAAGCTGAAGTGGCAGTACCTGGGAATGTCAGTGAGTACCAGGTAGTGTCAGGGGTACCTGGGAGTGTGGGAGGTGCACATGGAGTGTCAGAGGTGTACCTGGCAGTGTCAGCGTGTACCTGGGAGTGTCAGTGGTGTACCTGGGAATGTTAGACGTGTATCAGGGAGGATAGAGGAGCACCCATGAGTATCAGAGGTGTACCTGTGAGTGTTAGAAGTGTACCTGGGAGGTCTGGGGTGTACCTGGGAGGCTCAGAGGCGTACCTGGGAGGTCAGAGGTGTACCTGGGAGTGTCAGAGGTGTACCAGGAGCAGAGGTACCGGGAGGCCTGGAGGTGTAATAAGGGAGGTAAGAAGGGTACCTGGGAAGTGGAGGTGTACCTGGGAGGTCGGAAGTGTACCTGGGAGGCCAGAGGTGCACCAGGAGTGTCATGGTGTACCTGGGAGTGTCAAAGGTGTACCTGGCGAGTGTCATGGTGTACCTGGTAGTGTTTGAGGTGTACCTGGGAGGTCGGAGGTGTACCAGGAGTGTCAGGGTGTAACTGGGAGGTCAGAGGTGTACATGGAAGTTGAGAGTGTACCTGGGAGTGTCGGAGGAGGTGTCTGGGCGTGTCGGAGGTGTACCTGGCAGTGTCAGCGTGTACCTGGGAGGTCAGAGGTGTACCAGGAAATGTCAGTGGAGTACCTGGGAGGCCAAAGGTGACGTAGGAGCAGAGGTGTACCATGTCAGAGTAAAGCCTGGGAGCTGGGGAGGTGCACTGTAGGAGGCTCAGAGGTGCACCTTGGAGTGTCTGAGACTTACCTGGGAGTGTCGGAGGCCTGGGAGTAAGGGTACCTGGGAGTGTCGGAGGTGTACCTGGGAGTGTCGGAGGTGTACCTGGAGTGTCAGAGGTGTACTTGGGAGAGCAGAGAGTACCTGGGAGCCAGCAGGTGTACCTGGGAGTGTCTGAGGTGTACCTGGGAGTGTCAGAGGCATGCCTGAGTGTCAGAGGTGCACTTAGAGTGCCAGAGGTGCACCTGGGAGTGGGGGAGGTGTACCTGGGAGTGTCTGAGGTACCTGGCAGTGTCTGAGGTGTACCTGGCAGTGTCAAGTGTACCTGGGAGGTCAGCGGTGTACCTGGGGAGTAGAGAGGTGTTTCAGGAGTGACAGAGGAGCTACCTAGGAGGTCGAAGGTGTACCTGTGAGTGAGAAGTGTACCTGGGAGTGTCTGCAGTGTACCTGGGAGGTCAGAGGTGTACCTGGGAATGTCAGGGGTGACCAGGGAGTGTCAGGAGTACCTGGGAGCAGCTGGGAGGTACCTGGGAGGTCAAAGGTGTACCAGGAGTGTCAGAGGTGTACCTGGGAGTGCCGGAGGTGTACCTGGGAGTGTAAGAAGGCGTACCGGGAGTGTCGGAGGTGTACCTGGGAGTGTCGGAGGTGTACCTGGAGATGTCAGAGGTACCAGGGAGGTGTCAGAGGTGCCTGGGAGGCTGGTGGTACCTGGCGAGGTCAGCATGGTGTACCTGGTAGTGTCTGAGGTGTACCTGGGAGTGTCGGAGGTGTACCAGGAGGTCAGGGGTGTAACTGGGAGTATCAGAGGTGCATGGAGAGTGTGGAGAAGTACCTGGGAGTGTCGGAGGAGGTGTTCCTGGGCGTGTCGGAGGTGTACCTGGCAGTGTCAGAGGTGTACCAGAAATGTCAGGGAGTACTGGGAGTGCTGTGGACGTAGAGTGTCAGAGGTGTACCTGAGAGTGTCAGAGGGTGCCTGGGAGTGTCAGAGGTGCACTTAATGCCGGGAGGTGCACCTGGAGGTGCTGAGGTTTACCTGGGAGGTCGGAGGTGGTACTGGGAGTGTAAGAAGTGTACCTGGGAGGCCGGAGAATCGGAGTGTCAGAGGTACCTGGGAGTATCAGAGGAGCACCTGGGAGTGCCAGCGGTGTACCTGGAGTGCCTGGAGGGTGTACCTGGAGTGTCAGAGGCATGCCTGGGAGTGTCAGAGGTGCACTTAGGAGTGTCAGAGGCACCTTGGAGTGTGTGAGGTGTACCTGGGAGGGCCTGAGGTGTACCTGGCAGTGTCTGGAGGTGTACCTGGCAGTGTCATGGTGTACCTGGGAGTGTCATGGTGTACCTGGGAGCAGTAGAGGCTTTAGGGAGGACAGAGGAGTACCTAGAGTGTCGAAGGTGTACCTGGGAGTGGAAGTGTACCTGGGAGGTCTGCAGGTACCTGGGAGTGTCAGAGGTGTACCTGGGAGGTCAGGGGTGTACCAGGAGGTCAGTGGGAGCACCTGGAGTGTCAGAGGTGTACCTGGAGTGTCAAAGGTGTACCAGGGAGGCAGAGGTGTACCTGGGAGTGTCGGAGGTGTACCTGGGAGCAAAGAAGTGTCCCTGGGAGTGTCGGAGGTGTACCTGGGAGTGTCGGAGGTGTACCTGGGAGTGTCAGAGGTGTACCAGGGAGGTCAGAGGTGTACCTGGGAGTGTCAAAGGTGTACCTGCGTGAGTGTCAGCGGTGTACCTGGTAGTGTCTGAGGTGTACCTGGGAGTGTCGGAGGTACCAGGAGTGTCAGGTGTAACTGGGAGCATCAGAGGTGCATGAGAGTGTGAGAAGTGTACCTGGGAGTGTCGGGAGGAGGTGTTCAAGTGGTTGGAGGTGTACCTGGCAGTGTCAGAGGTGTACCAGAAATGTCAGTGGAGTACGGGGAGGTCAAAGGTGGACGTAGGAGGTCAGAGGTGTACCTGAGAGGCTCGAGGTGCCTGGGAGTGTCAGGAGGTGCACTTAGGAGTGTCAGAGGTGCACCTTGAGTGTCTGAGGTTTACCTGGGAGTGTCGGAGGTGTACCTGGGAGGTAAGAAGGTACCTGGGAGTGTCGGAGGTGCACCTGGGAGGTCAGAGGTGTACCTGGGAGCATCAGAGGTGTACCTGGGAGTGTCGGAGGTGTTCCCTGGCGTGTCGGAGGTGTACCTGGCAGTGCTCAGAGGTGTACCAGGAAATGTCAGTGGAGTACCGGGAGGCTGAGGAGGACGTAGGAGGTCAGAGGTGTACCTGAGAGTGCTCAGAGGTGTGCCTGGGAGTGGGAGGTGCACTTAGGAGGTCAGAAACCTGGAGTGTCTGAGGTTTACCTGGGAGTGTCGGAGGTGTACCTGGGAGTAAGAAGGGTACCTGGGAGTGTCGGAGGTGTACCTGGGAGTGTCGGAGGCATACCGGAGTGTCAGAGGTGTACTTGGGAGGTCAGAGGAGTACCTGGGAGGTCAGCGGTGTACCTGGGAGTGTCTGAGGTGTACCTGGGAGTGTCAGGAGGCATGCCTGAGTGTCAGGAGGTGCACTTGGGAGGTCAGAGGTGCACCTGGAGTGTTTGAGGTGTACCTGGGGAGTGGAGGTGTACCTGGAAGTGTCTGAGGTGTACCTGGCAGTGTCTGGAGGTGTACCTGGCAGTGTCAGCGGTGTACTGGCAGTGTCGGCGGTGTACCTGGGAGGTAGAGGTGTTTAGGAGTGACAGAGGAGTACCTAGTAGTGTCGAAGGTGTACTCAGGAGTGTGAGAAGTGTACCTGGGAGTGTCTGCAGTGTACCTGGGTGTGTCAGAGGTGTACCTGGGAGCAAAGGGGTACCAGGGAGTGTCAGTGGAGTACCTGGGAGTGTCAGAGGTGTACCTGGGAGTGCTCAAAGGTGTACCTGGAAGTGTCAGAGGTGTATCTGGAAGTGTCGGACGTACCTGGGAGGTCAGAGATACCAGGAATATCAGTGAGTACCCAGAGTGTCAGAGGTGTACCTGGTGTCAGAGGTACCTGGGAGTGTCAGATGTGTTCCAGGGAGTGTCTGGGTACCTGGGAGTGTCGGAGGTGTACCTGGGAGTGTCTGGGTGTACCTGGGAGTGTCTGAGGTGTACCTGGGAGTGTCAGAGGTGTCCTGGGAGTGTCAGAGGTGTACCTTTGGAGTGTCAGGGGTGTACCGGGAGTGTCAGTGAGCACCTGGGAGTGTCAGAGGTGTACCTGGGAGTGTCGAAGGTGTACATGGAGTGTCAGAGGTGTACCTGACAGTGTCAGCGGTGTACCTGGGAGTTCAGAGGTGTGCCTGGAGTGTCAGAGGTGTACCTGGGAGGTCAGAGGTGTGCCTGGGAGTGTCAGGTGGTGCACCTTGGAGTGTCTGGTGTACCTAGAGTGTCTGAGGTGTACCTAGCAGTGTCTGATGTGTACCTGGCAGTGTCTGAGGTGTACCTGGCAGTGTAAGCGGTGTACCTGGGAGAGTGGGGTGTACCTGGGAGCGTTAGAGGTATCAGGGAGTGACAGAGTACCTAGAGTGTCAGAGGTGTACCTGGGAGTGTCAGAGGTGTACCTGAGCATCAGAGGTGCCTGGGAGTGTCAGAGGTGTGACCTGGGAGTGTCAGAGGTGTACCTGGGAGTGTCAGGAGGTACCTGGGAGTTTCAGAGGTGTATCTGGGAGAGCTGGACGTGTACCTGGAAGCATCAGAGGTGCCACCAGGAATGTCAGTGGAGCCTGGGAGGCTCAGAGGTGTACCTGGGAGTTTCAGAGGTGTACCTGGGAGTGTCAGGGGTGTACCTGGGAGTGTCAGTGGAGCACCAGGGAGTGTCAGGGGTGTACCTGGGAGTGCCGGAGGTACATGGAGTGTCAGAGGTGTACCTGGTGAAAGCCATGGTACCTGGGAATGTCAGTGGAGTACCAGGTAGTGTCAGGGTGTACCTGAGAGTGTTGGAGGTGTACATGGAGTGTCAGAGGTGCACCTGAGAGTGTCGGAGGTGTACATGGAGTGTCAGAGTTGTACCTGGCAGTGCTGACGGTGTACCTGGGAGGTCATGGTACTGGGAGGTAGACGTGTAACAGGGAGTGACAGAGGAGTACCTAGGAGTATCAGAGGAGAAACTGTGGAGAAAGGCCCTGAGAGTGTCTGGGTACCTGGGAGTCAGGAGGTGTACCTGGGAGTGCAGAGGTGTACCAGGGAGCAGAGGTGTACCTGGGAGGTGTAAGAAGGCACCTGGAGTGTCGGAGGTGCACGAGGAAATGTCAGGGAGTACTGGGGAGGTCGAAGGTGGACGTAGAGTGTCAGAGGTACCTGGAGAGTGTCAGAGGTGTGCCTGGGAGAGTCAGAGGTGCACTTAGGAAGCCAGAGGTGCACCTGAGTGTCTGAGGTACCTGGGAGAATGGAGGTGTACCTGGGAGGTGTAAGTGTACCTGGGAGTGTTGGAGGTGCACCTGGGAGCTGAGGCCTGGGAGCAGTAGAGGTGTACTTGGAGGTCAGAGAGACCTGGGAATGTCAAGTGGTGCACCTGGGAGTGTCTTGAGGTTTACCTGGGAGTGTCAGAGGATGCCTGGGAGTGTCAGAGGTGCACCCAGGAGTGTCAGAGGCACCTGGAGTGTCTGAGGTGTACCTGAGTGTCTGAGGTGTACCTGAAGTGTCTAGTGCACTGAAAGTTGGTAAAAGAACAGTACCTGGGAGTGTTAGAGGTGTTTCAGGGAGGACAGAGGAGTACCTAGGAGAGTCAAGGTGTACCCTTGAGTGTGAGAAGTGTACCTGGAGGAGGCTCAGGTACCTGGGAGGTCAGAGGTGTACCTGGGAGTGTCAGAGGTGTACCAGGAGTGTCAGTGGAGCACCTGGGAGCAGCAGAGGTGTATCTGGAAGTGTCGGACGTGTACCTGGGAGTGTCAAAGATGTACTAGGAATGTCAGTGGAGTACCTGGGAGGTCAGAGGCACCTGGGAGTGGCAGAGGGTGTACCTGGGAGGTCAGGATGTGCACCAGGGAGTGTCAGAGGTGTACCTGGGAGTGTCGGACGGTACCTGGGAGGTCTGGGGTGTACCTGGGAGTGTCTGAGGTGCACCTGAGAGTGTCAGAGGTGTACTGGCAGGTCAAAGGTGTACCTGGGAGTGTCAGAGGTGTACCTGGGAGTGTTGACATCAGAGGGACAGAGTAGCACCTAGGAGTATCAGAGGTGTACCTGTGAGTGTTAGAAGTGTCACTGGGAGTGTCTGGGGTGTACCTGGAGAGCAGAGGCACCTGGGAGTGTCAGGTACCTGGGAGGCCAGAGTGCCAGGGAATGTCAGAGGTGTACCTGGGAGGTCGGAGGTGTACCTGGAGTGTAAGAAGTGCACCTGGGAGGTCGGAGGTGCATCCTGGGAGTGTCGGAGGTACCTGGGAGGTCAGAGGTGTACCAGGGAGTGTCAGAGGACCTGGGAGTGTCAAAGGTGTACCTGCGAGTGTCAGGTGTACCTAGTAGTGTCTGAGGTGTACCTGGGAGTGTCGGAGGGTACCAGGAGTGTCAGGGGTGTAACTGGGAGGCCAGAGGTACATGGGAGTGTGAGAAGTGTACCTGGGAGTGCCGGAGGAGGTGCCTGGCAAGTCGGAGGTGACCCAAGTGTCAGAGGTGTACAAGGAAATGTAGTGGAGTACTGGGAGTGTCAGGACGTAGGGAGTGCCAGGAGGTGCACCTTGGAGTGTCTGAGGTTTACCTGGGAGTGTCGGAGGTGTACCTGGGAGGTAAGAAGTGTGGGAGTTTCGGAGGTGCCTGGGAGTGTCGGAGGTGCACCTGGGAGTGTCAGAGGTGTACTTGGGAGGTCAGAGGAGTACCTGGGAGTCAGCGGTGTACCTGGGAGTGTCTGAGGTGTACCTGGGAGTGCTCAGAGGTATGCCTGGGAGGTCAGAGGTACTCTGGGGAAGTCAGAGGTGCACCTTGGAGTGTGTGAGGTACCTGGGAGTGTCTGAGGTGCACTGCAGGCCTGAGGTGTACCTGGCAGTGTCAGCGCTGTACCTGGCAGTGTCACGGTGTACCTGGGAGTGTTAGAGGTGTTTCAGGGAGTGACAGAGGAGTACAAGGTGTCAAGGTGTACCTGTGGTGTGAGAAGTGTACCTGGGGTGTCTGCAGGTGTACCTGGGGTGTCAGGGGTGTACCAGGGAGTGTCAGTGGAGTACCTGGGGTGTCAGAGGTGTGCCTTGGAGTGTCAGTGGTGCACCTTGGAGTGTCTGAGGTGTACCTGGGAGTGTCTGAGGTGTACCTGGCAGTGTCTGAGGTGTACCTGGCAGTGTCTGAGGTGTAACTGGCAGTGTCAGCGGTGTATCTGAGAGTGTCAGCGGTGCACCTGGGAGCGTTAGAGGTGTATCAGGGAGTGACAGGTACCTAGGGTGTCAGAGGTGTACCTGGGAGTGTCAGAGGTGTACCTGGGAGTGTCCAGAGGTGTACCTGGGAGTGTCAGAGGTGCACCTGGGAGTGTCAGAGATGTACCTGGGAGTGTCAAGTGTATCTGGCAGTGTCAGAGGTGTACCTGGGAGTGTCAGAGAGTACCAGGGAGTGTCAGAGGAATACCTAGGAGTGTCAGAGGTGTATCTGGGGTGACAGACGTGTACCTGGGAGTGTCGAGTTGCACCTGGGAGTATCAGGAGGTGTATGGGAGTGTCAGAGGTGTGCCTGGGAATGTCAGAGGTATGCAGAGTGTCAGTGAAGTACTAGGTGTCAGGGGTGTACCTAGGGTATCTGAGGTTTACCTGGGAGTGTCAGGCGGACCTGGGAGTGTCGGAGATGTACCTGGGAGTGTCAAGGAGAACCAGGGAAAGAGGTGTACCTGGAGTGTCAGAGGTGTACCAGGGGTGTCAGTGAAGTACCTGGGAGTCAAAGGTGTACCTGGGAGTATCGGAGGTGTACCTGGGAATATCAGGTGTACCTTGGGTGTCAGAGGTGTACCTGGGGAGTATCAGGTGTACCTGGGAGTGTCAGAGATGTACCTGGGAGTGTCAGGGGTGTAACTGAGTGTCAGAGTGTCACTGGGAATGTCAGAGGTGTACAGGAGTGTCAGTGGAGTACCTGGGAGTCTCAAAGGTGTACCTGGGGTATCGGAGGTGTACCTGGGAATATCGGAGGTGTGCAGGAGTGTCAGGAGTGTACCTAGGAGTGTCACAGGGTACCTGGAATGTCAGGGTGCCTGGCAGTGTCAGAGGTGAACCTGGGAGTGTCAGGAGTACCGGAATGTCAGTGTACCTGGCGTGTCAGAGGTGTACCTGGGACTGCCAGAGATGTGCCCTTGGAGTGTCAGAGGTGTCCAGGGAATGTCAGTGGAGTAGTTGGGAGTGTCAGAGGTGTACCTGGGGTGTCAGAGGTGCATGTGGGTGTTGGACGTGTACCTGGGGTGTCAGAGGTGTGCAGGGAATGTCAGTGGAGTGCTACTTGGGGTGTCAGAGGTGTGCAGGGCCGTGGGGTGCTGGGAGTGTCAGAGGTGTACCTGGGGTGTCAGAGGTGTGCCTGGGGTGTCAGAGGTGTACCTGGGGAGTGTCGAAGGTGTACCTGGGGTGTGAGGGAGGTGTGCCTGGGGTGTCTGCGGTGTACCTGGGGTGTCTGGGGTGTACCTGGAGAATCTGGAGTGTGCCTGGAAGTGTCAAGGTGTACCTGGGGTGTCAGGGTGTCCAGGGATTGTCAGTGGAGCACCTGGGGTGTCAGAGGTGTACAGTGTCGGAGGTGTACATGGGGTGTCTGATGTGTACCTGGCAGTGTCTGAGGTGTACTGGCAGTGTCAGCAGTGGACCTGGCAGTGTCACGGTGTACCTGGGAGTGTCAGGTGTACCTGGGGTAGGGGTGTATCAGGGGTGACAGAAGGAGTACCTAGGAGTGTCAGAGGTGCCTGGGTGTCAGAGGTGTGTGGAGTATCAGAGGTGTACCTGGGAGTGTCAGAGTGTACTGGGAGTGTCAAGTGTACCAGGAAAACTCAGTGGAGTACGGTGTGAGGTGTGCCTGGGAGAATCAGAGGTGTACATGGGAGTGTCAGAGGTGTGCAGGAGTGTCAGAGGCGTACCTGGGAGTGTCAGAGGTGTACCTGGGAGTTGCGGAGGTGTGCGAGTGTGAGATGTGTGCCTGGGTGTCAGGGCCTGGGTGTCTGGGGTGTGCCTGGGGTGTCTGGTGTGCCTGGTGGTGTCAGGGTGTGCCTGGGTGTCAGGTGCCTGGGGTGTCAGGGGTGTACCTAGGGTGTCAGTGGAGTACCAGGGGAGTGTCAGGGGTGTACCTGGGTGTCGGAGGTGTGAGGAGTGTCAGGTGTACTGGCAGTGTCAGCGTGCACCTGAATGTCAGTGGGTACAGGAGGTGTCAGGGTGTACCTGAAAGTGTCGGAGGTGTACATGGAGTGTCAGAGGGTGTACCTGGCAGTGTCAGCGGTGTACCTGGGAGTGTCGGTGTGCCTCAGGCATCAGGTGTACACAGGGAATATCAGGTGTGCATGGAATATCGGATGTGTACAGAGTGTCAGAGGGTGTAACTCAGGGAGTCTGAGAGGTGAACCTGAATATCAGGTGTACTGGGAGCATCAAAAGGTGTATCTGAGGAGTGTCAGAGGTGTACCTGTGAGTATTAAGGTGTACCTGGGGGTGTCAGAGGTGTACCTGGGAGTATCGGAGGTGTCACATCAGGAGGTGCACCTGGGAATTATCAGGTGTGCCTGGGAAGGTGTCAGAGGGTGTGCCTGGGGGTATCAGAGGTGTGTACCTGGGAATTGTAGAAGATTGTACCAGAGTGTCAGGGGTGTAACTGGGGTATTCAGAGGTGTAACTACTAGGAATGTCAGAAGAGTGTTCCAGGAGTGTCAGTGGGAATGCCACAGGAGTCTCAAAGGTGTACCTGCAGTATCGGAGGTGTCACTTACCAAGAGAGATATCAGGAGTGTGCCTGGGGAATTATCAGAGGTGTACCTGGGGAATTATCAAGAGGTGTACCTGGAGTGTCACAGGAGTGCCACCAGAATGTCCAGAGGTGTACCTGGCAGTGTCAGAGAGAACCTGGGACTTTCGAGATGTATGGAGTGTCAGAGGTGTATCTGGGGAATTGTCGGACGTGTACCTGGAGTGTCGGAAGTGTACATGGAGTGTCAGTGTTGTATATTGTTTGTATACCTGCACTCCTGTTTGTTGTTTTGTATACCTGTATATCTATATCTATCTTATCTATCTATCTATCTATTTATCTTTTTGGGTTCACATAGCCTTCCTTTTACGACATTCACTCAACTTGTGGGTCAATAGTATACGGCATTCTATATACACTGGCATAAGACATACAGACATCTCTATTAATGCCTTTGATCTTGCCTATAATATTTTTATCTTCACTGGATGGTCATATTGCATCATATTATCTCTCAAGTGAGTATAATATTGCTTAACATTATATCTGATTTAGAGCAATATTGCATGCAACATTCTATACAACTGGTGTCATATTAGTAAAATTGTCTTAGCAGTGTCATGCAAGCAGCATTCTATCAGGTATAGTGTTATATTGCATGAAGTCTGTCCCTGGTATAGTATGAATCATGCAACATCCTATCTTAGTGGAGTGCTGTAATTCTCAAAACCTTCTCTTGTCTGTCTGTCTTTCTGTGTCTCTCTACTTTGAGATACTGTATGGTTCCTTCTCTTTCTACCAAACTACATCTCCCATTGAATGCCCTATCTCTGTTCCTTCTACAAAACTACGGGAACCTGACTGCATGTAGCATTCCCATCAACAGTGTCCTGACATGTACACTACCGTACCTTCACACAACACTTGCTGTTTGCAATCCTCTCAACACTGTTATGTTGTTCAAAAATCACTCCCCTCTCTCTATTTTACCTCTCTCTATCTCTATATATCTCTGTCTATCTGTGTCTGCATCTATCTCTGTGTGTCTTTATCTCTTTCTCTTTGTATCTCTCCCTCTTTCTCTCTTTGTCTCTCACAATACTTACACACGCCTCTGGCCGTGGGGAGGTACGTAGTGTCTTAGTTGAGATCAGTAATATAAAGAATATAAGGACCTCAGTACACCACCCTGGCTAACACCTGCTCTTCTTCCTCCTCCTCCTCCTTCTTCTTCCTCTCTCTAGATATTTGGCCTTTGACTCTCACCCTAGTACCTCCACCCCACATTCACCCCTACATCCTCTTTAACAGTCACTCCTCCCTACCAACCATATTTGTGTGATAAAATAACGTAAATAAATAAGTATATTATATAATAAATAAATCGGTTAATAAATAAAAATAAACAGATAAATACGATACATATCAACAATTCAATAAATGCACTAAAGAAAAAAGACGATTCATTTTAAATGAAAGATTAACTCATAGAAATAATAATGTTTACACTTCAGTAGGTCGTCGTTAGCGCTACATTTGAGCGGTGAACTGGAGAGATGCTGGCGTTAAGATTACTACTATAGTTAGCCAGGATATGCGCATGCCTTGCTAATGGCAGCAGGAGACATAATGAAGAGAAGAGGTGGGAGGAAGGTCACGTCATCCATCAGCTGATTCAACGCTCGTGTCCAGCTAATATTGGGAATTAATAATATATGATCATTAGGCGTCAAGGTTGTGCCTCACATGTCTGTCCCAGTAATTAACAAGGCGTTGAAAGATTGTTTTGTGGTGGTGTGTGGTGAGGAGTTTAATGGTGAGTGGTACTTATGGCGGTGTGGTAGTGGTGGCTTTGTTGGTTATGGTGGTAGCGGTGATAGTGGTTAGTATTAATAGTTGCGTAGTAGGTTGAATGTGGTGGCAAGGAATTGGATTAGTTGGTAGTAGTAGTAGTAGTAGTATTGGTTGTTATAATAATTGTGGTAGTTGTGGTTGACATTATATATAACTAAGTATCCTCTCTAG
>NW_024725875.1:0-1614 GCF_018991925.1 Homarus americanus | reverse complement strand
GTCGGAGGTGTACCTGGGAGTGTCGGAGGTGTACCTGGAAGTGTCAGCAGTGTACCTGGGAGCGTCAGAGGTGTACCAGGGAATGTCAGTGGAGTACCTGGGAGTGTCAAAGGTGTACCTGGGAGTGTCAGAGGTGTACTTGGGAGTGTCAGAAATGTACCTGGGAGTGTCAGAGGTGTATCTGGGAGTGTCGGACGTGTACCTGGGAGTGTCAGAGGTGTACCAGGAAATGTCAGTGGAGCACTTGGGAGTGTCAGAGGTGTACCTAGCAGTGTCAGAGGTGTACCCGGAGGTCAGAGGCACCTGGGGGGTGTCAAAGATGCATCTGGGAGCATGTCGGAGGTGCACCTGGGAGGTCAAGGTGTACCTGGGAGTGTCTGAGGTGCACCTGGGAGGTCAGAGGTGTGCCCTGGTGAGTGTCAGGAGGTGCAACCTGGGAGGCCGGAGGCAAATCTGGGAGTGCAAGAAGCAACTGGGGAGTGTCGGAGGTGTACTTGGGAGCGTCAGAGGTGCACCTTGGGAGGCATCTCACTGTTCAACAACCTCACCGCATTTACTACACAATAACCTTACCTTTCACTACACAACAATCCTCACTCCCCACCAATACACAACAACCATCACCTCTCACTACACACAAAAACCCCCACCCCCCTCACTACACACAACAACCCCACCTCCCCCTGCACACACACAAAACCTCATATCCTCATCACACAAACACAACCCCTGCAATACACAACAACCTCACACTCTCACCTCAACAAGCCTGACCTTCACTACACAATAACCCTCAACTCCCCCACTACACAAAGACCTCACCTCACTACACAATAACCCCACCCTCAATACACAACAACCCTCACCTCCCTAACTACACAACAACTCTACATCCCTCACTACACAAAACCCCACCTCCTCATACTACAATAAATAACTTCACCTCCTTCACTACATTTCAACCCTCACCTCCCTACTACACAGCAACCCCTCACCTCCCTCACTATTCAACAATCCACACCTCCCTCACTACACAACAACCCTCACCTTCTTCAATACACAACAACCCTCACCTTCCTCACTACAGAACAACCCTCACCTCCCTCACTACACAACACAACAACCCTCAATTCCCTCACGACACAACAACCCTCACCTCTCTCACTACAAAATAGCCCTCACCTCTCTCACTACATAACAACCCTCACCTGCGTCACTACACAACAACCCTCAACTTCCTCCCTACACAACAACCTTCACCTCCCACACTACATAATAACCATCACCCCTCTCACTACTCAACAACCCTCACCTGCCTCACTACACAACAACCCTCACCTCCCTCACTACACAATAACCCTCACCGACCACACGACACAACAACCCTCACTTCCTTCACTACACAACACCCCTCACCTCCCTCACTACACAATAACCCTCACCTCACTCTCTATACAACAACCCTCACATCAATCTCTTCACTACAACCCTCACCTCTCTCACTACATAATATCCCTCACCTCCCGCACTAAAAAACAATCCTCACCTCCCTTACTACACAACAACCCTCACTTCCCTCACTACACAACAACCCTCACCCCCTCACTACACAAC